>NC_056750.1:188484230-188674230 GCF_019279795.1 Protopterus annectens | reverse complement strand
CATTTTGTTATTTTTGTGTAAACTGTCATTAATCTGGGTTTGCACAGCTAGATTTTTTTCTATCACAAGCAGTTATCCGAGATGTATGTAGTCAACATACAACTATACTTGTTATATATGGGGCTGTGTGTAAATTAAAATGATTGAACCCACTACCATTATTAAATTAAATAGCCATTAATCTAGGTTTGCAAGACTTGTATGCATTTTTATAAAGCAAATATCCAGTTAATGTAAATAATTTACTAAAATCATTTTTAGCACAGTCAGACATCTGAGAGTGTACACCATCAGGAAAGTTGCTGCAATTGATGCATGTGAGGGCAGTCTGTTGGTCAATGTGATTTATGTTTGCTGTTGTGTCATCACTATTAAACAGCTACTAATTTAGTATGACAAGAATGCTCTTATAAAATGTGTTTGCTGAAATCCGTCTAAAATGATCATTGCTATGTCTTATACCTATCACTGGGGAATTGTGGTATATTTAAGAGTAACAAGTTGGCCATCATTTCTTTCACTTTCCATCACAGTCAGATCTCAGCACTGTATATGATAGGTGTCTATCTTTGGTGGTCTAGGCAGGATGCAGGTGAAACCAACTGACAATAGGCACAGTGGCATAGCAATAGCATTACCATCTCATAGCAATTGATTCTCTGCTAGAGATCTTGGCTGTAGTACCTCCTATGTGCAATTTACATGGCCTTTCTGTGTATGTGTAGGTTTTAGCCAGATGCTTTTGTTACTATATACACATCATAAACATAATATAGGGGAATCAGCATTCCTGAAATTTGACTGTAAGTAAGCCTGCTGTGCTTGTGGGTGTGTGTGTGTGTATGTGTGTGTGTGTGTGTGTGTGTGTGTGTGTGTGTGTGTGTGTGTGTGTGTGTGTGCGCGCTTGCCTATCTTGGGATAGATTGTTATCATCAGGTGAAGAATTAGTAAGAGTGCATGTATTAAAAAATACTATAATCAATTTTGTCTGTAAACACACAAAATGTTGGGGATGCTCACTCTTTTGGATAGCAGTTGAAAATACAGTAAAGTAAATATCTTTCAAAAACAAGGTGGGAAACACATCACAGAAGCTCTAGACCTTCAGAGGACTTGCGGGTCTGGTAGTCCTCACACCCCAGCTGTTTATGATCATTTTTGATTGACGTTTAATAGAGAGTCACCATCCACTCCTCAGGGCTGTATCTTGTCTAAAACCAGTCTTGTTCATAGATGCATTCAGCAGATTGATATAGCCTTTGTGAGGGAAAGTGACACTGTGATCATTATTTCTTTAAATTTCCTAAGAATCATACTTTAAGGGGTTGCAGAAGGTGACTATAGCTTGTCTTGAGGAACTGTACTGGTTAGGACCAACAACTTGGAATATGTTGCTGCAATTATTTTTTAAATTTCCTCATAATTAAAAGATAAGAAATAAACATAAGTGGCCATCTAAGGAGGAATGCTGTGTGTATGCATCTGACCTTGTAAAATTGAAGAATGTCACTGTGGATATTTGATTGTTAACTTTTTTCCCAGTCTGATATCAGTAGGATACACAGAAATAGCCTAACTTTTGGGGGATGGGGGCTGATGAGGAACATGGTATATATGTTGTTGTTGTTTGTCTTTTGGCTATTTCCTGGTAAGGGGTCGCCACAGTGGAACTCCGGTCCGCTAACGATTGGCAGCAAATTTTTACGAACCGCCGAGGTGCCAGCTCGACGCCCAACCTTCAATGAAGGCACACCCATTTACGTACGCATGTCTTTCAAACGCTACCCAACCGCGGGGAGGAATGGTATATATGTATGAAAGTAATAATTTGAAGTGTATGAGACCATTGTTTCTCAGACCTATTTTAAATGATTGGATGACCACTAGATCAAACTACATATCATTGAGATGAAAGTATTGAAGACTGTAAACATCAAACATTAACTTCATTGAATTTGAGTCCATTGAATAGTCATAGTTGGCCAACACCTCAGACATCATTGTAACCAGTGAACAACAAAAGTAATGTTATGTTAAAAATCCCAATCACAGAAATGCATGTAAAATAAAAGTGCTACATTAACCGGAATATTGCATTTACCTCAACTGTGCCACTAAATAATGTATGGAAACTGTAAAATAATACACCAAAAAAAAAAAATACCTCACATGACATCAACTTCATGATATGCTACAAATCCTATAAAACACTAAGATACAAATTAAATAAAGAAACATGATACAAAAAGCAGAAGGTACAGTAGAATATTTCAACTACAGAAGAAGAGCAATAGCTGTAAGAAAGGAATGCACCAAAGGGTAACATAGCAACCACATATGTTTACCATATTATAGGTAATATGACTATAAGGTAATGCAATTAAAATGTTATATCATACCTTCTTTTTTATTCATTAGTATTCAATAAGTCAGTTATTCACTTTTTAAATTGTTAAAACAGCATAAAATCTACTTTACCTTTTTATACACTATTATTCTAATTCCTTACTTCTGTTCACTCGATTGATGTGCAATTCTTTTATCAGTTGACCAATGCAATTCAGTGAGTTGAGATTCAACAAGGTTAACATGCTGTGTTTCAATTGTTCAATAATTTTGTCTTGATGATATGCAGTTTGATCAAGTGGTCATTCGATAATTTAAAATAGATCCTTTTTTCTTTAACGTTTATCCCTCTCTAACATCAGTCTAACATCAGAGAACTGCATCTCAATCTAACACTAGAGGGATTGCATGGAAGGTGATTATCTTTTTTGTTATGGCAGTGAGGCAGTCATTACACCTGAATATAATATATCTACAGTTATGAGCTTTTGTATTCTCAGCTTATTGAGAAATATTGTTCTAGTCATCTTTGAACATTAAGCCTTAGACACAAGTTACTTCTGCCTTATAAGAAAATAAAACTCATTTTATTTCTTTATTCATGATGTTTGTGCAGTTCATCATTGGATCATATATTTGGAAAACAGGTGTAAAATGCTACTTAGGGCATCTAGAACCTCATGTCATTTCACTGCAGTCTTGGGGAGCTAGGATGTTTTGAAATGATGAAGGAAAAGCTTAAGAATAAGACAAATATAAAATAAGAAATAATCGATCCAAATGATGAGGGTGCCTGATATGGGAAAATGAGGGAGAGACAAGCAGACAAACAAGAGTTATCATCAAAGACTAAACTTAATATTTACTGTAATGGATTCCTTTAATGCTATTAGTGCCTGCATAAAACTTATATTCTGCAGTTCTGTGTTAATAGCTTCATGTATACATTTCTAAATACACAAGAACATGCAAACAAAATGAAATATGAGAGTACCACGAAGTAGGATCATGTAGAACTTGATGATTTTTGCATTCACCTTTGGTCAGCGATATCCATATTTGTTCTAGCGGTATCACTGGTTCTCATATTTTTTCTCATTTACGCTGCTCTTGTATGCTCTCTAGACACAGTCTCTGGGTGACCTTTATAAGCTGGAGACTGAGGAACATTTCTTTCATACTATTACATTTTGGGGAGAACATTTTTAGAGGAGCCAGCAAAGAATTATTTTATCTTTGATTAAGGGTGTCTTCTATACTTGTTTTAAAACTGCATTTCATTTAACCCTAACTTTCTCAAATTAAATGTGATGAATGCACTACTTCTTCATATGCAAACATTAAAATCAATTGTTTTGCAACTGTCTGACCTTGAATTTTACAAGGATACTGATAATGAATACAGTGGTGCTCGGTCCCATGTTTTTGACAGTGTTTCCACTTTTTTGTATCAGAAAAATCCATAATGTGAATTTAATATAAAAAAGAAGATGCCATCAGCAATACAATGAGTTCTAGTGTCTTGATTTCTTTCCACTATTTAAGTCTTTAAGCAGTACTTTTTATCAGGCTTTAACTGTTATTAGCAACCTCATTATTGTTGTGAGATAGCAGATTAGATTTATTGTACTGCTACTGTTGTTCTATGCAGAGAGAGAGAGAGAGAGAGAGAGATGAAGAAGTGAGATCATGAGTTAAGTTAATAATGTATGTCATAAAGGATACAATTAAAATTGAGAGAGCAGCATAAATACAGAGAGCTATGAACATAGGGAATAAAGGATAAACAGCACCATCAACTGCTAATGTAAATCATCAGTTCCTGTGCTATTGTCAGATAACAGGTACAGACACTATAATAGGAGGACATTTAAAAATGCTGATTAGAATGTGTAGCTGCAACAAGAGATTCTTCCTGTAACTCCACATGATTTGTACAGTTAGTGTGAAGATAATCTTTCAAAGAGTTTTTTAACACATACTGGAAATAAATTTGTCACAGTATGAGTAGAACGCAGTTGCAGACCATGTCCATGTGGGCAGTGAAGCATAACCAGTCATTGGATTTAGGTTTGGGTATGATGAACCTATGAGCAGACAAAAGGTCACAGTATAGAATATGAGCAAGTGAAAGACTGTCTGTGTAATTTTTACTTTATATGGCAATTTAGCAATAATCCATGCCTGGGTATGGGTAAATCCTCTGATACCTACACAAAGGAGTGGGTTGTTGCTATTATGTAAATTGCATTATTTAGCAAAGAAATGACTTACCTTTCTTAATCAATTTCATTTTATAATAGCATTTTAAATGTAAAGGGAACAACAACAAATGCCTGGTTGTAGTAGCTGGAACAAATGACAGAATCCTCGGCTCGAACTGGAAGAACGTAGTTTATTGCAAACAAGACAAACCACCAATGTTCACAGGTTAAGCGCTTTCATCTGATTGTAACCAGACTTCCTCAGAACAACGACAAGGTGGATCAGGATTGTTTAAATAACCTTTTAGGCGCCAAACTCTGAATTAACAATAATAATTAAACAGACAGTACTCTAAATAAATTATAACTACATACCATATAACTAGCTACTTTAAAAACTCACTATAATGAACTCAATCTAATGAAAATGATATATGCATTTAAAAATACTATTAAAAACATGTGTAATAATAAATCTATATACATATATGTCATACATAACTCAATAAATGGGTATAACACTAATAAGCTTAATACCCTATACAGTTAGGAACAGTGTACACTGTTGGGTGTACTGATATCAAAACATAACCATGTTGGTTAATCATACACAAAAAAAATTTCAATAAGCAATGATGAAAATTGATATTAATAGATAATAATAGATAAAAATAGATAAAAATAATAACCCAGAATAAACTGGACTACTTAGCCACAGATAAAAACAACTTAATACTAATATGGTCATTAATTACTGGAAATCTAGTGGCATCAGTAAGCATCTGCCATCTACTCTCCTTCATAGCCAAACTAGCCTTAATATTGCCTCCAACTGAGGATATTTTAACCTGATCAATGATGACAAATTTGAACTGATGATCTTCACCTTTCATAACAATGTGTCGATATAAGGCATTCTTATTATCCTTAACCCTAATACTATATAAATGGTCATATATACGTTTCTTTAGCTGTCTCTCTGTTTTGCCAATATAAAAAGTGGAGCATATCGTACAACTGGCTAGGTAAATTACTAACTTGGTATTACAATTACCAGCCCTACTCTTAATATATGTCTTATTATAATTATACAACCTGATACCTTCAACTTCATTTATTGCATGACATTGGTTACATGTACCACATTTTTTGGTACCTGTTTTTTTCTTAATCACATATTTATCAGCCCCATATTCCAAAAGCCTTTTGATGTTAGGTCCAGTCTTGCATACAAATTTCGGGTGAATACCCAATATTTTAGTTAATTCATCATCAACAGTTATTAAGTTCCAATTTTCCATAATAATACTTAATAATTCACCACCGGTGAATACATCATAATACATACCCTATTACTTTGTTCAATTTAAGTTATTCCATCTTTGTTGAAAGGGCTCCTTGATAAATTTCCCAGTAGGGGAAGATACTTTTTACCCCACTCATTCCCAGCATACTGGACTACATCACTTAATAGTGAATCAGGGTATCCCCTGGCAATAAACATGGACTTTATAAATTCCAATTCCTTATTCATAATTTCAACTGTTGATGACATACGGCAGCTCTTATACACTGCCCCTTAAAAACATTGTTAAACATATAAGATGGATGGTTGCTACTAAATTCTAAATAGTCATTGGAAAAGGTCTCTTTCCTAAAAATTTGTGATATAAATCCATGCTCACCATGACTAATGTATGTGTCTAAATAGGCGATTCCTTTATCACTATAATTATAAGTGAATTTTAAAAAATCTGTGGTATTATTTATGTAGTCAACAAATTCTCTTATCTTATCAATAGGGCTTTTCCATAATACAAATAAATAATCTAAAAATCTAGAATAGTAGGCCATATATTTGTTGTAATCACATTTAAACAAGCCTTTTAGTCCTTTTAACATATTTGTGATGAATATTTATGAGTTTTATGATAATGATGTCTTAACAATTTGTCTTTTTGTATTGGTCAATTTGCTTGTCAGGATGCTATATAACCCTGAGTTTGACTGTTAGATCCACATCTGATGAAGTTTTAAAACGAAAATGCTATGTTTTATGTGGCTGCGTTCATGTATTTTATTCTTTATTAAAATCGGTTTATGGACTCTGATGGCTGGTTTTCACACCTTGGTACCTTGGATCTGTTTCTTATGATGGCATTTTAGTTATCTTCCACCTCCTGCACTCTGCACTGATGAACCATACATGTGTGTCTCCTACTTCTATACCCTTACATGACATACCTGTCAACCTCTAAGTACAAGAAATCTGACAATGTCAAAATAATGAGAGGACAAAGGCAAAAATTCACCGGCAAATTTCACACATTCATCTCATTGACTTAAAAAGTTGACAGAATATTAGATATTATATTAGCATGCATTTTCTGATAGATATGAAGTCTGAAACTCAAATTATTGTCATTATTTAATAAATTCAACCGTCAGGTATTTGCTAGAAACCCACAACATTTTTGAGTAAAAGACCAAAAATATGAGGCAAAAATCTGGACATTCTGCAGAATTTGGACAGTTGAAGGTTTGTTCATCAGTGCAGTGCGAGTGAGGTGAGTGAGAGAGTAGTGGATTGTCTTGTACAATCATCTGGATTGCCTTGTTGCCTCTCTCTCTCTCTCTCTCTCTCTCTTATATTCTGGTGTACATGTCCAGCTGCAGTTAGAATAATACTCTATAGAGCAAATAGGGTGATAAAGGGCAGAAGCCATTGCAGGTAAAACAAAAGTAAAATAGAAGTTTAGAATAGAACAACAGGTTTTGGCATAATGTGTTATTTTCTGAAGTGTATGAACTATGAAACTTTAATATTTGGAATTATCTTATGCTGATCATCAGTTAATTACCACAAAATCAAATATTTTACATGGGATACAGAAAAATAAGGGGAAATGTGGAATGTTCTGGAAAATTCTGGTCAGCTGAGTGTATGGTCATAGGCAGTACAATTGAGTCTCAACTGTCCAGGATTTTGCAAAACAAGTCTGATATTCATCATATTTTTTACCCTGTCTGAAGTAAAATAGTTTTTTTCTTAATCGATAAAGCATATTCCAATAGAAAGAAGGGCACTCAAGAAAACTTTACTGATCACACTTCTTTCTATTGGGATATGCATGATTTACAGTGGGAAGTGAATCCTAGTATTGTGCCCTGCTGCAAATCAAGAAGCCACACTGCCTCTTAAAAAGAAATGATTAAAGATTAGTGAGCATATGCACAGAATAGAAAATGGCTGAAAAAGATGTAGTGATACAGAAGGCAGTCAAAAACTTGGGTCAAGAAAATCCCTAGCCCTGTAAAGTTGTATGTATTTCTGACTTACAAGGTTAATACAGTACCTTCATAATTTTTTTCTGTTTTTTAAAACAGTCTTATATTATGTTCTTTACAGCATGAAGTCCACGTTTATATGTCTGACAAAAAAGGTTGTTTTATCAATGCATCATTAGAATTAACATTACAAAATCTGAAAGGTTGTTTTATCAATGCAGCGTTCTAATTAACATTACAAAATCTGATTTGCTTTGATGACTCAAGAATATCTGTTAGTAGCGACCTATGATCTTGCAACACACACAAACTAATAGCAGGACATGTATCCACTTAATTTACATGTGGTGTGGCATACTGGGTAAGATGAAACTATCCTAGGCCTTTACATTTCAAATCAAATTTCTGAATTTTTTTGTTATTTCAGCTTACTTCCATACAAATTCTGATGTAAAACGTATGTAGACTGTGTCGCAATGCAATACAGAAAAGGTCAAGAGATTAAATAAAAATGCATTTCAGCAAAGTTTCAAATCAAAACATCAGGCCCTGATTAATATAACTGCTCAGCTGTCCCTTACACCATTCTGAGCATATTTTGTTGCTGTTTTCATTGTTGCAAAGCTTTTCTTTGCTATTTTCACAGTTTGCAAAGCACTTGTTGCTACTTTTCGCTGTTTGCAAAGCATCTCTTCTATGTTTTTCTGTTTTCCCACCAAGTGATGTTTTAAATAACTGATTTGTTCACTGTTTAAAACACTGTTTAGTGTCTCCGTGCTTTTTTCTACTGTTTCAAACATTTTTAGTGTCTCACTGCTGTTTTTTTCAGCTGTTTAAAACATTGTTTTAGTGTTTCCTGCCTAAATTAGTGTACTAGTAGCTGTAGCATAATCCAGATACAGATTTGCTGTAGCTGGGTCAGTCTGTAGTGGCTGTTGTAGTCTGAGAATATTTTCCAAGCCATCTTTGATTAGAAGGGGCCCTTCTGCACTCTTGTGAGAGAAGTGTGCTGACTGGAACAGGTGATGGGTCAAGGGTTTGGAGTAAGTACCTTCTTTGGTGATTTTGAGTTTTTTTTTAATATTTTTGAGTTTTAAGCTTCTGGTATTTAAGCCCTGCATTTGAGCAGGTCTCTGCTTGTTTGCTTGCCATACACTGCTTCGCAATTGTGCAATATAGCAGGACAGATAATTTCAATGATTTTTCCCTTAGATACAGCTGTAGTACATTAGTGTAGTCCTCATCTTTAGTACATCTCCGGTCTAAGAAGTATTGCTAGTGAGCTGTGTCCTATTAAACCACCAGCCAAGAGCCCCATCAGAAATACCCATCTACAGAGCACCTCCTAGATCAGTTCTGAAAGCACCCCCTTTATGATTGCAGTTCTTCAAACCTAGCATTATGGACAGTTGGACTACCATTGTTTCTCCTGCCAGCCTTGTTGACTTGGGTCTCATGAGGCAGTGTAGCAACTTCCTTATGTACACTGACAACCCTCTACTAATAACTCACTCTAGTACAGATGTAGCTACACCAAGAATTTTGAATCCATGCTCTCTCACACTCAAAACAGTAACACTGAAGAGGTTGTCAACTCATCCACCACTACTCATACACATAGTATGCATCCAACACATACAGCAACATACTCGGAGGTTCTCTTGAAAACTTACAGAAACACCAGAGATCTCCAAAACAAAAGCCTGCTACAACTAACACAGTTCCCACAGCACCCAAGACACATAGCAACACCAGTATCTCACCTACCAATCCCTTGAGGCGTAACACTCAATAAACAAATTTTCTTGTCATTATAGAATCCATAATGAGACACATGGAAGTCCCACTTACCAGGTTAGATAAGGCGAAAGTTATGGTCCGCTGCCCGTCTGGTGACAGGATTCGTCAGATCATGCATGCATTCAGGTCTCTTGGCAACAAGCACCATTATGACTGTCATAGATCATGTTAGCATGAATGACCTGTGACATACCTGACTGAATTATATGAAGAAGGACATGATTGAGCTCTCGGAGTATGTTTCCCAGGCAGGTATGTTCCTAGCCTTGAGCAGCATATCTAACCTCACCTAGAATGATGCCACAGTATAAATAAAAAATTATTGATTTTAATAATTGGCTCAGTTTTTGTTGTCATTCATAAGGGGATCCAGTTTCTGTCAGCCTGGAATGACATGCTCAACAAACCTCGCTGCTTTGCCAGAGATGGTTTGTACCCAGCACCACTCGGCATTCAGCTGTTGTCAAAGGCTCTTGCCTCACTCATAGTGCCTCTTTTAGGCAAGGTGTCATAAATAAAACTGCCAACATGAAAATTGCCAAACATAACAAAATAGGGGTTATGCTGCTAAACACTAGAAGCTTAATCCAAACACTGCACATCCTGGAAGCACTTTTATCACTGGAGGATATAGATGTCAGTGTAGTCACAGAAACCTGGTTCAAGCTCTCGGACAGTACCCCTGGCTTCCAAGGCTACAATGCTTTCCACACCTTCAAACTGCAAAACAAATGTGTGAGAACCAAAGGAGATGGTGTTCCATCTATATTAGAGATAAATTCACCTCCTGACTAGTTAAACTGGACAACTCCATGGAGTTATTCCAAGTTTAGTTTACTGTGGGTAAGACCCCCATTCAAGTCATAACTAGCTATAGGTCCCCCCTTCATGGATCATCATGTGCACAAGGTCTACTTGACCAAGCTGGAGTCAATCCAAATATTTCCAAACATTCTGATCACGGGAGATTACAATTATCCCACCATCAGCTGGGAAATCTACTCTAGCCCTAACTAGCGCAAAAGTTTCTTGACTTTGTTAATTCAAATACTCTGGAACAAATTGTTCAAACCCCAACAAGACGAACAAGCATATTAGATCTGGTACTCATTAACATGACAAATGCACCACCGCAACTGTTGGGCCTTCATTATATCACAAATCAGTCGCCTTTGAACTGGCAGTAACATCAAAACTCACAAAGGGCAAAGTAAGACTAAAAAACTTCTCCAAAGCAAACTATACCATCCTAGGTGAAGGTATAAATGCATTCCAAGCCCCAACCCCAACTGAAAGTGGTAACTACACCAAAACGTACACTAAAGCTCTGTACAATCACTTGTATAAGTGTTTAGACTCAGCTGTTGCAGAAAAAATCAAAGACAGTGCCCCAAGTAAAAAAAAAAAACCCACCCTGGTGGACATCCAGCACCAACAAATTTTAAAACAAATGCTAAACATTACTGTCTTAGAAAACTAAGGTGAGGCTCTGACAATGGAAAAGCACCCTCCTCAACCTCAACAGGCAAATATGACAACATGACAAATCCTCTAAGGGTAACTTTGAGAAAAACTTAGCAACCGCAGCCAAGGATAATCATAAGGCCTTTTACAGCTACATACATAGCCTACAAGGTAGGACCCAAGCATGTGCCGAACTAGTGGCTAACAGTATCGCACACACAGATCCTGCAGAGATAGCAAACCTGCCAGCGGACAGATTTGGCAAAACTTTCAATCCCTTATTCCCCCCCAAATTTATCACAGACCTTGCCCCCAACTTCTCCCCCACCCTACATATCCAAAGAGCAGGTCATTAAAGCCTTGTATAAGGCAAACAACACAGCCTCTATGGGACCAGAGAGCATTCCAGGCTGTCTTCTAAACAAACTAAAACATGAACTAGCATCACCATTAAGTACCTTGCTCAGTCACAGCCTAATGACTGACTTTGTTTCTGCAGAATGGAGGACAGCCCTTCCACAAAAGTAGCTTAGCAACAGACCCAGGGAATTATAGACCCATAAGTCTGTCCAGCCTCATCTGTAAAGCCATGGAACATATCATCATAGACCTCATAAATAAAGACATAGGCAAACTCCAAACCCTGGATCCAACACAATTTGGCTTCATCAATGGCAGATTCTGCCTGTTAAACCTGGTGGATTTCTTTGAAAATGTGACCAAGACAATTGACGAGGGCAAAGCAGTGCATACATCATACCTCAACTTGGCAAAGTCCTTTGACACAATCCCATATTCGGGTATTACAGATAAACTTAACAAACTGAATGTAAACCCCCTTTGTTGTAAGATGGGTTGACAACTGGCTCACACACAAGTCACATGCTACCAAAGTGGGTGACTCCACATCATCCAACAGGACTGTCACCAGTAGAGTACCACAAAGGTCAGTACTGGGCCCCCTACTGTTTGGTATATACTTGTCATAAGTTCAGGTCAAAACTAAGGGAATTTGGCTGGGCAAGTTAGCAGATGACTAAAAATGGGGTGCACTTATTGAATCCCCCGATTATATCAGTATACTTCAGGAGGGTCTTACATAAACCAGCAACTGGTGTGTTAGTCAGGGTCTCAAACTGAATGCAAAGAAATACATCATCATTCCCTTCAGTAAAAGCAAAGTCCCTTCACACTATCAAACTAACAAGAGTACCCTATGAACCTACAAAGTGGTAAGAGATCTGGGATCATAAGTAGATTGCAACCTTAACATTGACCACCATGTGTCTGCTGTAGTAAGGAAGGCTTTCTACATAGTGCACTTGATTAGCAAAGGCATCACCTCTAGAGCAATGAAGGTTATAACCCCTCTATACTCGTCACTAATCAGGCCCATAATTGAGTATAATGCCCCTTTTGGCATGTACCATAAAAAGTACCTGCAGCAATTTGAGAGACATCAGAGGTTTCTAACTAAGAAGATTAAGGGACTCCACCATGTGCCTTACACAGACCGACTGAAGTCCCTGTTACTATAGTCAGTATAGTATAGACTTCTTAGGGGAGACTTATGTTTGGCTTACACAGCAAACTCTGACCCACAACTAAGGAATTTGCTGCACATCCATAAATCAAACAGGACTAGAGCTACCCATTACAGGGACCTAGATATGGCCTGCAACTTGAATAGAACATGCTGGAGGGACAGATTTGTCTCCCAGCAGCTGCCATGTTTTTGGAATAGGCTGCCAATTCATGTAAAGCAGACCACATTTACGACACTGTTCAAAAGAACCCGGATGAGTGGATGGGGCACCATAAATTCTTACTGGGGATAACTTCCACAACCCTTCTGAACATGGGCAGTCATTACTAAATACAATCCTGGGTATTGATTGGAGTATGTATGGAATTACATTAGGATGAAACATCTAGACTTGAAATGACCTCCAGGTCGATAGCCTAGTAACCTCCTATGATCCTATGATCCTATGATACTAGCATTCTGTAACTCTGCAGAACAAAATTTCTAACCAGCTATACCTCTGCAGTTTGTCTCACTAATATGCTGCCTTTCTGATAATCTTACTGCAAAAAAAGAAACTAAAAGCAGATTTGTTTATTACAGTATTCTGAAGACAAATATGAAAACATAAACTGCTCTGCAATATAAGATGAACTAGGGTCATGTAAAAGGTAAGTAGACTGTGTAGCAATGCATTACGGAAAAGGTCAAGAGACTGAATAGAAATGCATTTCAGAATAGTTTCATATCAAAGCATCAAGCCCTGATTAGGATAACTGCTCAGCTGTCCCTTATACCATTCTGAGCTATATTGAATGAATCTTCGCTGTGCAATGTGGCACTGTGCGGTGATAAGATAAGCTAGTTTTAATGCAGCCTCGGTGCCTGATTTAATCAATAATTAGATTAATACATATGTTGTGCTGATAAGGATTTAAAACTGCTTTCTATTGTGAGTTCATAAATAACATGGTCTAAGTTCAAGTAAAGGTCATAAGACTGTGCACTGATCTGTCAAGGCAGACTTTCCAAAGCACACTGCTTCTCCTCATTTCCCATTAAATGCCACTTTGTTTTTCCTTTTCATACTTGCATAAGGTACGATATGTAAAGCGATGAAATATGATGGTGAAAAGTTCACAATGGTATTGCATTATGTTGATGTCTACCCTGGTGGGTGGTTGTTTTAGTAACCACCCCTAACCATTCATCTTCATTATCATAATGGAAGCTGGTGTCAAAATACTGAAGTAAGTTATTCAGAATATCTGTTTAAAACAGGTTTTCTATATTTTTAGATATTCAGTATTCTGAATCATACATAATTTAAACAATACCGTATGAAAGTATATGCGTTATAGTTTAACAACTACATTTTAGGATGACTCAAAATATTAGGTCAAGAAGCTGAGTGCTTTCTCCTCTGAATGACATCATTATAGATTATATGCTACTTCTAAAAATGTTCCAAAACTTGGTAAATTAATGGGCTAGATCATATCTTTTCGCAGTGGAGACTGGAATTAATTTCTCCAAAAAATGTGTTTACCCTTTGAAAAAAATGTTACTATTACAACACAGGTTAAAAAATTATACAGCTTTGCTATTACTGCCCCTCTCAATATGTTGTGTGGAACAAGAAATTCGAAGTCATCCACATTAATGCAGTCGGGCAACATTTCTTTAGTGTCTATTCTGTGCATAAATCAGTACAGATGAAGATATACATTTGCAAAGTACACAAGATATACATCTTTGTTTAAGGATGTAGATATTAGTACAATAAATAGACCTGTTATACATTGCAGCCATTTAAAATTGTAAGGTATTTAATTTTAAAATAATTCTGCTATATAATATTGATAATTAGTTTGATATAGAATCTACCCATGTACAGTAAAATGTATCCACTCAGGCTTTGCTTTTGTGGACAACCCCTAACAGTCATGGAGAAATCCTGCATTACCCATGGTCAAGTGATGATCCTAAGTGTAATAACACATAACCACAGAGAGCCTTTTTGCTGTCATTCAATGCTAATTTCTTAATAAGATCATTCATTCTTCTGTGATCTGGTGTACAAAACCAATATTATGACTGCAACTGTAGTGCACTAGCCAATTATGATTCTCAGAAATGGATAGCTATTGTACAAGTTTAATTATTGTCCTCTTTTTGTTTTTCCCTACTGACATAGCATTCATTATCCCGTTTCCCCTGCTGACCTAAAATTTCCAGCTGACATATTACAACAACCAAAAGTACAGAAAAAAAACAATAAATCATTAATGGCAGTGATGCAAAAGTCTTCATTTGTATGTTGTTGCATAGCTTTTTCATTTTCCTTATCATTTTATTAATTATTCTTTTATTGTGTATATGCCACTGATTTACTGTACAGTAAATATTTCTTAATGTACTGTGTCATATTTGCCTTTTCCCACCTAAGCTGTGACTGAAATTCTTGGTTTGTCTATCAAAACAGTTATCAAGCAATAAGTAAAATATATAAATATTCATATTCAGTCTGGAATACATATTTACTCTAGAGCATTTCTACTTAAGTCTTAAACATTAAACTGTGTTGCTATTAAAAGGGCAGCAGCAGTTTTTTGTTGTTCATGTCCACTGCTATACATTTTACTTTAATAATCTAAGTGAGTGTGTGCTAGGCATACATTAGTGGAATTTATGAACAGGTTTGTGCAGATACTAAATACTTGTGAGTAAAACTTTAGGGTTTTTAGGCTACATTTCTAGAGAAGTTCAAAGCCCATTGCACTGAAAAGAGAACTTACAGATCCTAAGTTATACATTTAGGAGACATGCTTTAATGCTGTGCATTTTTCTGTAGAAAGAAAATGTTGTTTGCTGCTGCAGCTGTTAACACCTAGAAAAAATGTATAAATTTATTTTACCAGAAAAGTCTGACTTGGAACAAAGCCAATTTTCAGGGGAGGCCCAGGGAGAAACGCTACGGACCCATATCTTTGAACATGGGAGGAAACTCACATGAACATAGGAAGGACATGCAGACACCACACAGAAGGTACTTCAGCCAGGAACTGAACCAGAGAACCTCTTGATGTGAGGTGACACTGCTACTGCTGCATCACTGCACCATCCAAACATTAAGTTGTCTGTGATCTGGTGTACAAAACCAATATTATGACTGCAACTGTAGTTTACAAGCCAGTTATAATTCTCAGAATTGGATAGCTATTGCTATTTATATTCACATTGTTATTGTTTTATCAATGTAATAGCGATGTTTGGATAGTGATTTTTAACGTGCAGTTCTGTGATTGAATTACCTTTCTGCATATGTAATGTCCATATAAAGGTCGGTGCTTTTCTGTATTCGAAAGTTAACGTTGTCAGCGTATATAACTGCTCACCCTAAACGCCAAAGATGCGCATCAAAAGTAGAACTTCTTTAAGTAGTGAAACAAACCAGGTCGGACATCCGTTAAAAAATCCACAGCTTTATTGCACACTCCACGTTAAGCGCTTTCACCTACTAGACCGTAGGCTTCATCAGAACAATTTTAAGAACAGTTATTTTCATTTAAATAGCATTACAATTTGGCGCCTTTTCTCAAAAGTGCCTTCACTTAAAGTGACATACACACAATTCCTAAAAACTATTCCTTTTAAAAACAAAACCAAACAAATAAATGCTTCATTTGTCCTATAAATATAACTAAAACATTCATATATCTATATGCAATCATAATATTGAAAAAATCTATTGACAATGTTCTAAAATGCTTTTTACAGATATGCTGTCATTAAGTCCTGGGGGGGTAGTGGCATCCGTTAGGATTTGCCAATAACATTCTCTATACAATAAATAGTTTTTTAAATTTCCCCCTCTCGGATTTGGTTGAACTGTTTCTAAAATGCCAAATCTGAATTGATGATCAATCCCTTTCTGCATCACATGTTTTGCCAAGGCATTTTTGTCATCACTGTTTTTATACTATACACATGGGCATATATTCTTTTCCTAAACTTTTGCTCAGTTTTGCCTATATAGTATGCAGTACACATTGTACAATAGGCAATATATACCAGGAATTTGCTGTCACAATTACCTTTTTTAAAAAATATCTTTGTACCATTGTAATTGGACAGTTTTCTTTCTTTTTCCAATGTTATATAACTGCACTGACTGCAGTTTCCACAACTCCTTGTATATAACTTCCTGCTACTAACTCCAGTTTGTTCTACTACTATAGGTCTTTCTAACAAATTCTTCAAATTAATTGCCATTTTGTATACACATTTCGGTTTAGTACCCATTAAATCAATCATGGCATCATTTGTTAACAATGTGTACCAGTATTTGTTCAATGTTTTTTCCACCTTTTTACTGTAGGGACTATATTCCACAATGCATGCTCTCCCTAAGCCATTTTTGATCTTATTCCTATCAATTGCACTAACTGTCAATTCATTGTTGTTTGTTCCTAACAATGGGTATAAGTCCGTTCCTCTCCTTAATCTAAGTTCTTCTCTTATTTTTTCCATCATATTCATACTGTAACCCCTCTCTTTGAATAAGGACATAATGTACACAATTTCCCTGTTCATTTCTTCTGTTGACGATGTCATTCTCATGGCTCTGATACATTGCCCTTTAAATATGTTAATTTTAGTTCGGGTTGGATGACAGCTGTCAAAATCCAAGTAGGAATTGGTGAAAGTTTCCTTTCTGTGTATTTGGGAATGAAAGCTGCCCTCACTCCAGGTCACCAATGTATCCAGATATGGTACCCCTGTGTCATTACTATGGAATGTAAATTTCAGGAAGTTACTGCTTTGATTTAAATAATCTACAAAGCCTTCAAAACTATCCTGACTACCTTCCCATATTATATAAATATCATCCAAAAAACGGGAATAATATTTGATGTTATTCATATATTCACTCTCAAAAATGTTGTTCCTTTCCCATTCTAACATAACTAGGTTAGCGTATATGGGGGCACATGCTGCCCCCATAGCAACTCCCCTAGTTTGTCTATAAATTTTGCCATCATTGTATATGAAATTATTTTCTAACACAATCGACATTAGTTCATATACTAATCGAACTCTATCCCCTGTCAAATCTCCATGTCTGTGTACACTATTTAGGAATGCTTCAAGTCCTTCGTCCGTGGGTATGCATGTAAATAGATCCACAACATCTATTGTTGCAAAGATCAAATGGCCAGTAGTGAGTTTGACTGGAAAGTTCTTTAAAAATTCCCATGAATCCTTGACCATGCGCTGAACCTTCTTATATATATGTTTCAATAGTGAATCCACCAATGCACCCAACGGAAAGGTCTTGGACTTACTCCCCGACACTATTGGTCTAAATGGGGATCCATCAAATTTTTATGTATTTTTGGTATTCCTACCATAATGGCCGTTGTGGGATGTTCAACTTTAATGTATCTATACATCTTATCAGTGATCAAGTTATCCAACAAAAATTCTTCTATATGATAATCTATCTTCCTATATGAACTGTTTAATTCATTCAGTGATATAACTTCATAGTTCTCAGAATCATCTAAAATGTTTGCTATTTTCTTGTTGTATTCTACTTGATCATATATCACAATGCCCCCTCCCTTGTCGGGCTTCATTATTCTCACTTTGTCACTTTGCCTCAAATTCGTTAGAGTGCGAATTTCCTCTTTAGATAGATTATTCCTTATAGTGTGTGATTTCCTTCCTATTTTATATATATCATGTGTCACTAATTTCTCAAAATTATGAATATCTGGATTCATAACCGGCATATAGGTACTTTTCTTCCTCAAAATGTTTACTCTGTCATCAGTGGTAGGATTAACATTGTCCTTAAACATTAGGGCTAAATTTAATTTCCTGATGTATTTCTTTACTTCACATATAGTGTCCACAACTCTAAAAGTGGGGGTGGGTACAAATTTCATACCCTTGTATAGAAGGCTGAAATGTGCTGAATTCAAGATTGTATCAGTATAATTGAAAATTTGAAAATTGTTACATTTGTTGATAACATACTTATTTGTACTATCATTCGAAAGTTAACAGATGCTGGAAAAATAACATGCTTTTTCAGTTAAGAAACTTCTTCATTTAAGTTAAGCAGTGGTAATGTTTATTCTAAAAATTAGAAATAGAAATACACTGATAGTGAAGAGGTATATTTTTCATTAAGAAATTATGCCAGCTATGTAGCCATATCAATAACATCTTAACATTCACATGAAATTAATGAATACTGCTTTGACAGCATGTTCATATCTATGTGTAACAGAGAACAATGTGTAATATGTGACACATTATTTCTCAAATCAAGGCCAAGTATTTGTAAAAGATCATGAACAATTTTCATACAACAAGCAGGTTGCTATTATGAATTCAAGTTGAAGGATGTATGGTTAAATGAGTATTTGCAGCTATGAATACTGGATAATAAAGAAGTGACAATTGCCTGCATATTTTGATCCTTACAGCTGACTTGCAAACTGACTTCTAGTTGTATAAATGGTATAAGTGCATTTTCACTGCAATATGATAAGATAAATGTAAAGAAATAGATACAAATAGGTGCAGATTTAGTAAAGCCTACATGGTCTGCTAAAACTGTGTTCACGTTGCAGCTCGACATGCACACAATAGTGCACCATTTTGTAAAAGCAGCTCAACACACTGTGTAGAGCCATGCAAACATGGTAAACATTGTGACATGCTAATTACAGCATAAGCAGCTGAACTGTATGCTAATCAGTCAATCCAAGATGGAGGAGCTATTCAACAAGCTATAAATTAACTCTGTAGACTCAGTGACGGTTTTCCCTGCAAATTCCAAAACCTATTGTAGTACAGCAAAGGAAACTAAGCTACACAGAAAGAATATTATGAGTTGCTGTTGCTCTTATTCATGTGTGTATACAACAGGCCTATATCTATGTTCTGTTGCTACTAGACCACAGCCAAGAAGAAGGGTTTTTAGACCACATTTAACTTTCACAATCTGCATTGGGTGGCAATTACAGAGTATTACAGGATGGACAGAGACACACTACAGAAATTCTGCAACCTCTGTTATCCTCAACAGAGAGCAATGGTGCAGAAACCTTCCAGAGACCAACAGGGGACATCCTGGAGGTGTCACAGGCATCAGCATCCAGGATTCTCCATCAGTTCCTGAATACTATGCTACAACATGCCAGGGAGTACATATATTTTCCCTGTACACCTGCGGACAGACTCAGAACTATTCAAGAGTTCTACCCTGTAGCACACTACCCTGAATGGGTGCCATAGCCAGTACATATGTAGAAATCAAAGCATCACCCAGGGAACAGGGAAAGGTGTACATATATAGAAAGGTCTACTACTCCATTAACTGCCTGGTCAAGGGAATAATCCTGAGTGTGTGTGCTGGCAACCCAGGCAGTTATAACAACTCATATATCTGGCACAACTGGCAACTGTATGAGATGATTACTGGGGTGATATCCCACAGGGTCATTTACTGGGGGATGCAGGTTATGCAATGGAACTGTGGCTGATGACATCCATCAGAAATGCATGCACACCAACTGAAGAACGCTATAATGAGGTACACGCTCAAACAAGAAATATCATAGAGTGTGTGTTTGGGCTGTTGAAGTCACAGTTCCAGTGTCTAGATAAATCTGGGGGAGCCCAGCAGAACAATCTCTGTACATGTGCTGAAATAGTCACCTCCTGTGTCACGCTTCACAACATTATCCTGAGAAAACAGTTTCAGCAGGAACACTAGGAGGAAGGGCAACACATTCCACCACCACTTGCAAGGTCACCATAGCCACACGCACGGTGAAGAATCAGAGGGGAACCAGGATCTGCTGTGGGTATAGGCAGACGTAGACATGAACAATATGGCATCTCACTGGCCAAGATGCAAAATATATCACACAAAATCAGCATCTAAGGGGCTAAAACCTTTATCCTATGCATGTGCCTACAGTAACATTGATGCCAGCGAATGTCACAACCTTCACTTACCCATGTAATGGCTGTGTAATGCTAGCATCACACAGAGTCAACCCTGAACTAAAACTGTTGCAAGTGCCAGACTGTCAAGGTAAGTGCTGAACCTGGAACAGGAAAATAAATGTCTAAGAATCTAAATAAATGACATATCCTTGCATACTGTTACTTGGTAATGTAAGTATAACGTGGGTGATTTCAAGAGCAATTACATCAAGATGTAACAGCACTGACTTATGTGAATGCATGTGTCCCCTATCAACTAATAAGTCTTATGTCTAAAATGTACAGATTTTTAGTAAATGTCCACAGTATGGCCTCTTATGTTTGTAATGGCAAATCATTAAAGAGTGAAGTTAGAAAATAATGACACACATTTCAGTTTTAGACTTCATATCTCTCAGAGCAAACATAAAAATAGTATGGTAAAACGTGTTATTCCATCAACTACATTTGTTAGACCACAATGTTTAAAAACTCTTTCCATTGTTGAGCCTTTGTCACACTTTTCTTTATGGCTTGGTCCAGATTTTTTGGTGTAAGAGTTTGGTATGGATGTGCATGTTACAAAAATCCGTAAGAAAACATTTTGCAAGATAGCATCACAAAAACAGATCTACTAAGTTCTAAGCTATCTATGCATCCTGAACATCAGAAAAAAGACTTATGTATCCCTTAATCCAAAAGGCAGAAAACAAGGAGCAAGGCTTTGGCACAGTTATCATCATTTGCACAGGGTGTTGTGTATGCATTTGAGGGGGGCTGGAGGCCTAGACTGACACAAAAGATAGTGAGTGTGTGCCAGTAAGTAAGAAAAACAGGCAGACATTTGGATAAAGTATCCAATGGTCCAATGGCCAATAAGACAGAATGAGCTTTAAGCCCCACAATTGATCCTTGTAACTGTTGTCTGTGTGTCTATATGGGCCCTCCAAGTGAAATTGGTGTGTGAGTGTCTGCAAGAACACAGCGGAGCTCTGGGCTAGCTCTACATCCTGGTATGGTTGGACAGGTGTGAGTCAAGAATGGTAGAGGTGACATTTCATCATCATTGAGCCTGACCCTGAGAACCGGTTCCACCAGGAGTTGCAATGGTACATCCATGGCCATGATCAGATGCACTGCTGCTAGCTGAAAATCACTGACGTTTGCTGGATGACCTTTCATCGTGAGTGCACCAAGGGCCATGACCCCATGGTCTACCATGCCTGGGTGTGGACACCTCAACTACTGATGGAGCAGTGGAAGTAGTGCCACTATGGGAGCATGATCAGGCATGGCTAAGTCGACTAAGATCAGATGACCAGCTGACCTACTCCCTCCCAGCAGATGTTCCCTCATAGACGACACCTGTTCCAATATGTCATTCACCCAATGCATTGAATCAGTAACATGGTGGACGCAATCTGGCATGTCAGCCTGTGCCACATCTACAACCCTAAGCATTTCCTCAGAGGCCCTATTGGAACATGCCTATGCCTCCATGATGGCCATAAACATCTATCAAGTAGCACAGAAATACACTCAAGGATTAGGTGGAGGATGGACAGCAGGCCTCTTCATAGCACCCCTGACAACCCTCCTGCATGGTACCTCACCCATACTTTGGCTACAGCCAGAGTCAACAGGCACTATAGCTGCAATAACTACACTGCCCTGATCAAGTGTTTTACCATCCACCTGTCCAATAGCATAGGGTTCACTGGAATGGGTTTGCATAGGCCTACTTACTGTGTCCGATGGAATTACAGGGATGGCTGAATGCCAACCATATTGGCTGATTCTACCTCTACACCACTTAAATGTAGCTGTGCTTGGCCACCATCATCACCAGAGTCTGCCGATACTCTGACATCAGGTGACATGAATCCTACACTTCCACTGTGATGACCACCTGTAATAATATGCAGCAAACACAGGAAAAAAAATGAATAGCTACACTATTACAGTTTAATATATGCTAACAAAGTAACACTAGTGCCACTGTCACAGACAGCACTGCAGTACACACAGTCCTAACACCCACCTCACACATATGGATAACTGTATATTTCTGTCAAATACTCATCAGTACTGAAATAAAATTGCTTGGTTTACCATGTGCAGATGCCTCCACACTTGCTAAAGAAGATGGTCCTGGAAGAAGTTAAGCAAAATGTAAGAACACCATCATCACAATAGCTGTAACATGGGGGGGGGGGGTTGGCCTTTATATGTCCATTAACAATACATTTAACTGAAACGTGGATGACACGTCTGCCCCAAGTCCATGTGTAATGAACCAGAATGTCTTGTTAACTGTATCAATCTATAAACAGTTACCCCCCAAAAAAATATTAAATCAACTTAACTAGTGATTTTAATATTTTACTTTACAATAAATATTTTAAAAATTGACATTGAGCATATGTCCTGCTGCATCCCCCAACAGCACTTTTGTCATTCACTAACTAGTTTCAAATTTGCATTCTTCCAGACATATCCCCACATCATCTCTCAGGCAGAAAGGCACTATGCTGCTGAAAAGCTTGGATAATCACATTGTTCTCTCACTCACTGAAGGGGAGTTTGCAGAAATTGTGACACTTGGGTATCATAGTCTTAGGTGACATAAAACAGAAAACGATACTATACACACACACATATATATATATATATATATATATATATATATATATATATATATATATCACATAAATAAAAGTCCTGCTTAGATATAACATATATTATTACTTTGCCAGTATCACCCAGTAGAGAAACAAAAAACTTCAGTTATTCAAATATAAAAAGGGTTATGTGGTTCTAACATATCACAGTCACACACAAACCAAGGTTTTATCCAAAACAAGGACTAACAATAGCAAAGCAAACCTCTGTAAAAACTTTTTGGTTGTGCCAATACAGAAATACAGTGTGGCTTCCCAGCCACAAAACAACAGGCAAATAAAAATTATTGTACTAAGCAAGGAATAAAACATTTGAGAATTGTTATAAGTGCTTTCAAACTAACTGTCCCAAAAACATGTACATATTTACCACAAAACAGTAATTTTATGCAATTGCCAGTCATGTCTACCTGTGCCCAGCATTCCCCTAGAGGTGTCTATGGGCCATCCTATAAGGTTAACACCCAATGTGTCATTGACAATATAGGACATTTATATTTCACTGAAATAACACAGAAATGAGTAAAGAGAAAAGTTTTAACAGTAACACTTGTGATAAAAATTAATAAGGCTGTGCATTTGAGAAAGTAAAATGCCCGGTCAAAAATGCCTATGCCATCAGTAAACTAGTAAGAAGTGCATACAGATAAAAGTTGAATTTGCTAATGTATGTATGTGCATGTGTATATGTATATATATATATATATATATATATATATATATATATATATATATATATATATATATTGATTTAGATATAAATATTTTTCCTAGTTACATGCTAGTAAATCCAGTATATAACTGAAAAATACAATCATACCTTATCAAGATAAATAGTCTCCTGTGCAGATAAATACAAATTAATAGCAATCTTATTCTGTGTTACCCACATACACAACTCTCCTCACCTTCAGATTTTCTAGCTACATGGTTCCCTTTTTACAGTGTAGATTCAGGCCTGTGAGCACAGTGAAGATGCAAATGAGGTGTGAACTGATTAGAATTGCTTAACCCCAAATTCTTGGCTCCATGTAGTAGAGGTAAATATAGCACAGACACTCTCTCACTGTTTGTTGCTAATGGATTGCAGCTGTGAATGATTATTGGTAGGGAGAAGGAAATCTCAAAAGCAATTCAGACTCCTTTACCTCCAGTGAGTGTGTCAGCCAGGTTAGACTTATAAAGTGTAGAAGTAATTGTATCAATGTTTTAAATGTAAGTAAGCAGCACACATTTCTCATTTTCTGCTCAGTAATAGCCAAACTCCCATGCCTTTGTTGAAAACTGCATATTATTGCCATTTAATGTTCTCATACATTTTAAAGACAACAATACAAAATGCTTTACAGGCTGCATTTCTCAGATTGCTTCTCAGATAAGAGAAGCATGAACACCATACAAAGATAAGACAGAGGAGCTTTTCTGCAAATAATAGTCATAAATGGTTATGTGATCACTTATTGCACTACATTTGAAATTAACATATGTACAAACAACTCAGAAGTGCAGAAGTGCCATATTTTTTCTTAATATTGTGGATGATTTCGGACTTGCTTGTATGCACAATGATTTTCATTTCTGCTGCAAAGCTGTTTCTGTGACAAAGATGGATGACACCCTTACGGTTTTTGTAGGTTCACTGATGTGAGAGGTGAAATCCATACTTGTGCAGAAATCTTTCATGCATACTAACATTTAATTTGTAATGTTTAAATAATATATATTTTTAATACCAGTGTTTGCATGGTGATCAGCTTAGCACAAACATGGTAAAAAGATAAATACAATAAATGTCATATAATGTAAATCTATGACAACCACTACATAAACTATACCTGTGAATCATGTGGGTGTGTAGCACATTTTTTAAACACAATGATCCATACAGCATATACTATTTGAAGATCACAGTTCAAGTCCCATATTTAACATTTAAGGATGAAACCTAAGAAACACTGCTTACAAAGATAAAACAAGGTGAGATTTGTTGGTCATGTTTGTGCGTCACTTAATTTTGCAAAAATGTGGCGTAATGGCCCACACATGAAGCAGACAAAACAGGATGCAGACATTCTCATTTTCAAAAAGGATACATTGTTACATCTTTTGCTTTTCATTGCACAGACTCACTAAGCAGGGTGAGTGGCAGTTAGCAACCTTTTCCAACGCCTGTAGGTCTAGAACACCTGCAGAGAAAAAGCAGGCAGTAGACAGTTTTAACATAGACACAATATATCCTCTATTTTTTGCCACCATCCAAACATGGTAATGAAGCAGTGTTGCATGGTGGTTAACACAGAGAAGTTAATGAATATGAAAATATCCAACTGTTTTTTAGCTATTCCTGTGGCAGCAGGTTAAGTGTTCGGCTGCAATACAGATGATCCTGGGTTCTAATACAGCAAATTCCAAATATTTTTACTGTTTCATTTTACTTCATATTAAAACCAGGGGCGGCTCATGGCATCGGACTGCCGGACTGCAGCCCCCTCAGCTAAAAAGAAGAAGAAATGTAAAAAAAAAAAAAAAATACCTTTGCAGCTGTTTAATGTAAAAATTCGAGTCCGCGACTTGGAAGTAAGTGCATGCGCACTTAACCGCCTCGGGCTGCGGCGGTTTTAAACAGATTTTTTTTTTTTGTTTTGATTGCAGCCCGGTGGTGTAATGAAGTCATCATTGTGATGCCCAGAAGTCTATGCGGTTCCAAACTGCATAGAATTGGAAGGGGCTTGGACTGCGATGTCCGCAGGCACGTCATGACGTGCTTGCTAGGCTAAAGGCTGCCGATTGGTTGTCCCTCTCTTCCCGGGCTTTATGTGCTGGGAAAAGAGCGAGAATCAGTCAGTTGAGTTGTGGGCTTGACTTGTGGTGTCCGATTCTATTATTTGGCAATTGGCATTGGATTTAAATTTTTTTTTTATTTGGGTGGATTTTGTCAGCTGTGCTGTGCAGCCTGTGCTAGCCTAGCCTGAAGGAAGAAGAACAGAAGAAGAAAGAAGAAGAAAGAAAAGAAGTTAGAGAAGAAGAACAGAGTGGAAGGTGCAGAATTAAAGTAAGTATTGTAGCTCATGTAAATGTGCAGAGAATCCCACCCATCCAAGGTAGACACAAGTACTAGAGTGGCTTTTCATCTGTCCTTGATTTTTACAGAATGGTCTGGTTTCTGTCATATTTTTTGTACTGTTGATTTGTGCTTATTACTCAAAGTGCATGTTGCTCTGTGTTTAAGTAGCAATACTTTAATGACCATCAGGTAAGCTTGGCTGAGATTGCAAGATGCAAGTAAGCTTTAATAAGCATACTGTTAAAGAATTGCCAACATTGAAAGCCTTTCTGTTGCCATGTAGAGAATACTTAACTAGATAATGTATAAGCCTTGGGTATTGAAATGCATATGCCAGTATTTGTAATAAAGGACAGAATTACATTATTTTAAGGGTCTCATTACACTTGGAGACTTCCAGTCATCTCTGCAGGCTTTACCCGTAAACCGAATGCCAATTGCGTGGTCCATAACCTGTACAGTAATCCTTTTAAGCAATCTATCTTGAGCTTATTTCTTGTTTGCTTTTCATTTTTTACTTTGATCATGTTTTCCCCATGAAACAAGTAGATGTCAGGCAGCAGGTCTTTTTTTGGATAAGGAACATTTTTACAAGTGGGGGCATCAGAGATTTCTACTTTCAGCATGTTACTTGTTACTTTAATAAAGCGGAATATAAATTATAATTAGAACTGCAGTGCAAGAAGTGGTTTGAGTTGAGTGCTGCTTGTTTTTCTTATACTTGATTTTGACTGGCATTCCATTAATGTATTTAAAAAAAAGTAATTTATTTTTTCATGCCTCACAACCTTTTTTGTTTCCATCTAGATATTATGCTGTCATGCAGCCAATGCATTGAAATATTTTTATTCTTCTACACTTCATTTTGTCTTGATTGGACTCTCATAATGACAGGTTGGCACCCAGGGCAGTATATTTAGTTTTTGTGGTTTGCTACTACAGGTGTGTGTGTGGTAGGGAATACCTCAGGCTTGAACCCTGTACCTTGTATGCAGGTGTTAAATACTTGAATTCCCTACCCACCACCATTTGTAAAAAAAAATTGCAGATTTTTGCCTCATATTTTATCTGATCTGTTCCTCATAATATCTGTGGTTTGTAAATGCTGCAACGCTTGATATTTGATAGTGCAGTGGTAGCACTGTTGCCTCACAGCTGCAGGTTCTCAGGTTTGAGTCTTGGCTGGGTTGCCTTCTTTGTGGGGTCTGTATCTTCTCCCTGTGTTTGTGGGGGTTTGCTTTTGTGTCCTCCCATGTTACAAAGACATGTCTGCATTATTTCTTCCTGGGCCTCTGCTGAACATTTTTTTTGTTCCAAGTCAGACTGTCCCGATTAACAAATGTTAAATAAAATTGACAGGCATTTGAATTTCAGATTTCAGGTTACTGAAGGTTTAATTCGTTGTATATTTGATGGGGCAGTGGTAGTATTGTTGCCTCACAGCCATAGGTTTTCTGGTTTGATTCTTGGCTGGGGTGCCTTCTGTGTGGAGTCTGCATCTCCTCCCTGTGTTTGTGTGGATTTGCTCTGGTGCCCTGTCATTTTACAAAGACGTGTCTGCAGTATTTCTCCCTGGGTCTTTGCTGAAAATTGTTTTTGTTCTGTCAGCAGTAAAATTGAAAGGCATTTGAATTTCAGACTTCATGTTCTTCAGAAAATACATAGTAGCACAACCGTAACACAACCTTTTATTCTAGCAATTTTCTAAGTTTATAAGATGAATATTTGAAATTTGTCCCTATTTTTGGGACTGTATTCCTCCATTATTGGCTTTGTCCAGGTTTTTTGTGCTAAGGTTGACAGCTATGGCAAGAACTGAATTCACTGAATATGTTTGAGGGCTGTATTCCCTCATTACTGGGTTTGTCCAGGTGTTTTGTACTAAGAGGTTGACAGCTGTGGTGAGAACTGAATTCACTAAATGGTAGCCCTTTAAGTTTCAGTCTTCTTCTCTTTTACAAAACAGCTGATTTGGCGTAGTGGTATGTTGCTCTGACTGTTTTGCACAGGGACATTGGCAGTAAAATGTATGGTGGTAACACAGCATTTTATTCTAGCAACTTTCCAAGATCATGCAAGCAATGTTTAATGTGTCCCTGTTTTTTGGGCTTTTGACCCCCCCACAATACATTTTGGCTTTTTCCAGTTTTCTTGTGCTGCGAAGTTGAGATGCAGTTGAGTATTGAATAAATTTTACAAGGAGCTGAGAGCTGCAGGGGAACAGAAGTTTAGTGTTGCTTAAGTGAAGTTAGTTTGCCTTGTTAATAGCACAACAGGTTGTGTACTTGCTTTTGATGCAGAAGGCTGTGGATTCTACTCCCACAAGGGGTGGATGCTGCCGTACTGAGAATGTTCTCCTTGGTGAAGATACTAACTATGAGTCTGTTATCAATTTGCCATCCATTTCTTCTTGCAATATTACTAGCTTATTGTTTTAATGTAATATAGGCAATTTATTCCTGAGGGGCAACAGACACTTTATTTTTTGATGAAACCATGAAATATAAAGGTGTTTGCTAGCAGCAACCTCTTCATTAGTTACATATTTCTTTAATGTGGAATTATTTAGATGACTTTTACTTCTTCAGAGATTGTGCATATTTACTGATAATGGACTGCAGAATTGTGCATATTTACTGATAATGGACTGTAGAATTGTGCATATTTACTGATAATGGTGGACTGTGGAATTGTGCATATTTACTGATAATGGTTGACTGTAGAGTTGTGCATATTTACTAATAATGGTGGACTGTGGAAGTCTGAGTAGACTTTTATGATAAAAGTTCTGAACTGAGCAGTTTTGCCATTATGGGTGCATGCGTTTTGCTGCATTGCTTACTGGAAAAATGTTCAAAACTAATTTAAAATGCCCTCTAACAACTGTACTGTATTATACAAGGAATATAATTTAGTACAATGAGGAAGGTGTATCAAAGAGCACATGTATGTTTCATATGCAAGGGGCCTATGATTTGAAAACAGCCCAAAAATTAATCTTTATCTGCCACTGGCAAAATGTATTTTCTTTGAATGTGGGTTTCAATGAACGTGAGTTTCAAGGGCAGAGAAGTTTTAATGCTAAGTTTTCATTGTGAGACTGCATTGCTTTGTTTAGCAGATGATTTAGTGTTTGTGCTGTAAAATACAAAATAAAACTTTCAAATGAAGTCCAACTCATCATAGAAGTAAAGCATTATGCACATTAGTGATTATGGTAAATGGAGTGAAATAGCCAAGTAATGGTTCATTGGAATGGCTGCAGGGGCACCATTCAACCATGATATTGTCAGGGGGGAAGGGCAGCAAACTCAGACAGGCCCAGCTGAACTATACCTCCCAACTGTCCAGATTTTCAAAGAATGAATAGATTTTTGCTTTTTATTTTTGGTTTGTTCTTCATAAAATTTGTAGTTTCCTGGCAAATCATTTAGGAATTAAGTCACTAAATAATGATACACTGAGTTTCAGACTTCATAACCTTCAGAAAAATGCATGCTAAAGTAAGAACTGTTATTCTATCAACTGTCTCAATTTATACAAGAGCAATTTTTAGTACTGTTTATATGTTCCCCCAATATATTTGGCCTTGTTCAGATTTACTGCATTAACAGGTTGAGAGGTACATGCAAATAAATTGCTTTATAGAATTAGGCATAGCCAACCTCTCAACTGTCCCCGATTTTGGCTCAAAATGTTGCTCTTCCCCCTAATAATCCCTCCACAAAATAGCAATTTTGGAAGAAAACATGGAGGGTTTACAATTAAGAAGTAACTGTAATAATCAAAGTTATAGATTACTTGAAATGCATGTAGATTCTTTTATTTTGTCAGCTGCTCAAGTTAGCAGTACTAATATTAAAGTGTCCCTTCTTTGACAGGTTCTCAGCTGTATTGTGTGGCTATTTTATATTTTTGCATCACATATTTGGTCCATTTTTCATAAAATTGTGTTTTTTGGCAAATTAGTGACAAATCACTAAAGACTGAAGTTAGAAAAAAATGACATAGACATTTGAGTTTCAGATTTTATACCCTTCAGAAAATTCATACTAATGCAAGACCTATTATATTATCTTTCTAAGTTTATTAGAGCAATATTTAAAAATTGTCCTTATTTTTGGGCCTTTGTCCCACTTCTGTGTATGGCTTTGTCTAGATTTCTTGCTCTGAGGTTGAGAGCTATGACAAATGTGTCAGGGCCATCACAGTCAGCCAGAGACATTTCAAATTGTGACATACTTGTTGCACCCCACTCCCCCATGTAGTGACTCTGGATGTGTCCAAGCAAGGCAAGGAGAAGTTATGCAGTGTAGGGATTCAAAGATGGCTGCCATTCTGTAAACACTGCTGACCTGCAGCTCCTCAATAAACCTGAGAAAGATCTGTAACCTGAGTCGATACCAAGAGGTTTGAACGTCAAATTAAAGTAAAAAAAGATGCATCTACACTTAATTAATCTATAACCAGGAAAAAAAAGTTGAAAAAAAAGTCTTTATCTATCAGGATTCCGAGTGATTAGCTAGCTCTGAAGAGAGAAATAAACAAAGGACTGTCTGCATTCTTCATTTTACCTGTCAGCTTGGGGAAAGGAAAATGTCACAAGAAGGAAAAAGCATGGAAACAACTACTACCAAAACAAAGCTGTCGGAATTACAGTCACCAGTAAAGGATGGGAGTGCGAACAAACAAAGAATTACTAGACAGCAGGAACAACAGAAACCAGAGACTAGATCTAAAACTGATCAGCCACTGAACATGGACGATATCAAACATGCTTTATTGCCTATACAAGAAGCTTTAAAGGACCTGACTACTCAAATACAAACTTTTGGAGTTTTATGTAATCAGTTGCTGTAGAGAATGGACAAAACAGAGGCTAGAATTTCAGAAACCGAGGACAAAATAGACTTGCTGGAGAAGAAAACAAAGGTACATGTTGTGGAGTTACAAGCCATGCAAAGCAAACTTATTGATTTAGAAGCGAGGTCTAGAAGAAATAATATTATTATTAGAGGGATCCCTGAAAACATTCAGTATGCAGAGCTAATACCAACTATAACACAAATACTTGAAGTTTTGTTAAATGATGCTGATGGAGTGAAACAAATTGTTATTGAAAGGGCACACAGAGCACTGAGAGAGGTACAAGCTTCTAATATGCCTAGACCTGTATATGCTAAGATATTGAACTTTCAAGATGTTAGTAAAATACTTTTTACTGCAAAAAAGAATGGGGGCTTTGTTATGTGGAAAAATAATAAAATATTTCTGGCTCAGGATTTACCACTGCAAGTAAGGCAAGCTAGGCAGTCTTTATCTGCATACTGTAAATTTCTTATTGACAAGCAAATTAAATTCCAGATGAAATATCCTAATGTGCTTACATTTATGGTGGATGGGATTAAATATTCTGTTTCTACTAAAAACAAGGCAAAGGGAGTGTTTCTGAAGGTTTTTAAAGTTTTACCTGCATCAGAGGGCTGAAAGAAACTTCCGTTGAGACTGGCATGCTCCTGAGGTCAGATCCAGTATCTACTATACTTTGAGGCTTAGGTAATCCTTTGTTCCCTGCTTAAGTTGTTTAGGCCTCTGTAAAAGCAATAAAACTGTTTGCGATAATCCGAGGGTCTGCTGGCCGTTTTCCGAACATTTATGACCTCTACGAACTTTTTTCATCGAGTGATAAACAGGAAATCTCTTGAATGCAGCTGAGAGTGTGGATTTCGATGTAACACTTCCTGTGGTCCAGCTGCGAAAGCGGTCCCCTGTCGCGAGTATTACTGATGGTTTCCTGGTTTGAGAAGCTGAAAAGAACTGACATAATGTGTTAATGTTTTTTTTAACAAGTAAATAACATTAGAATATGTACGTGAAGCATATAATAACATCTGTTTTTCCTGTTTTTTTTCCCTTATGTTTATAGTGTTGAACCAAATTATATTTTTACAATATCTGCAGTGGGTGCAAGGTATAGCACTATATATATGAATATAAATAGGTAAATAGTGGCTATTGGGTGGTGTTAATTAGACAACTAATGTCAGTATAGTTAGGAACTAAAGCATGCAATTGCAAAACTTGATAATTGGTAGTTGCAGGCACTGTGTATGGTACAGAATTATAATGGGGAATGCATTTATTTTTTTCTGTCTGTGTTTTTTTTTTTTGTTTGTTTTTGTTTGTTTCTTTTTTCTTTCTTTCTCTCTCTCAATAAAAGTGGTATATAAATAATGATTGCACCAAAAGAAGTATTTGGGGTAGGTATAAGTAGCTAGTTAATATCTTAAAATTTTTTCTTTAAATGGTAATAATACCTTACAATAGAGATTTGCTTAATTAATAGTTGGAACATAAGCTGTAGAGCAATAGCAGTGTTTGTTAGGGAATGTTTAGTTTAGACTTTGTAGTAGCTAAGTTAGAATATATAGGTTGTAAGTTTAGGAAATGTTTTAAGTTTTATTACATGAAGCTTTTAAATATGTTTGTGTTTTTAACCTTGTTCATGTTTTTTTACATACCAGACCTAATTAGTCCTGGTCCAGGGGTAAAGTGGGTAGGCACTGGCTGGGGACGGGATGTAGGAAATGCTTCCAGATTATGTTTAGTATGCAGTTAATACATATCCATTGGATAATTTCCCTTTTAAACTATTATTGGATAATTAGACCTGTCAATGTGGGAAATAGACTCATGGAACATTAAAGGGCTCCAGAACTTGAAGAAGAGGAAGTTGTTACTACACATATTGCTACAGGACAAAGCACTGTTTGCATTTTTACAAGAAACACACTTGTTAAATGATCAGTGGGATGATATTAGGAAAAAGAACTGGATTAGAGCAGTAGTGGCATCAGAAGGTAAGACAAACAGTGCTGGAGTAGCTATAATTATTAAAACTCAATACAAAGACAAGATTTTAGACTCTAAAGTGGATCAAAATGGGTGATGGTGTTATGTTATTTTATCGGATAATGCATTTGATAAACCTCTTTTACTTTTGAATATATATGCACCATGTAATGACCAACAAAGTTTCATAACATCATTATATCCAATCTTAACACAGTATGATGGTTATTATTTTATTGTGGGTGGGGATTGGAATACCTATCAAAATCCAAAGTTGGATAGGTCTTGTCCACAAAGAGCATTTAATAAGCATTAAATGACTTCAAGGAAGATTTTCAATTATATGACCCCTTTTGTTATGCACATAATATTAATAATGCAATTAAGTATACCTTCTATTCACCATGCCACAAAATGTGGTCTAGGATAGATTTTTTCTTGATATCCAAAGCATTAATTAATTTGGAACCAGTAGTGGTTATACATACTCGATATCTATCGGATCACTCAAAAATTTCGTTAAGGTTTTCTAAAGATTTAAAAGATACAAGAATGCATAGAGGTTATAACTGGTCACTTAATCCAAATCTGTTAAATAGAAAGGATATAATAGATGGAATTGTAAAATATCTGAAAGGTTTAACAGATAGGATGAAGCTTCAGGAACATACTCCTGATATTGAATGGGCAGCAGCTAAATCTCAAATTAGAGGATTTCTTTTGCAAAAAGCCTCATATTATAAGAAAAGGCAAAACAATGATATTCAAAAATTAGAAACAAAAGTGAAGCTACTCGAGAAAGAACTGATTCAGAATTTTAATGCTCAAACAGAGAAGGAAATGTTGAAATGTCAAAGGGATCTTTTCTTGCTGCATAATAGTAGAGTAACACTTCAGGAGCATAGGTGTTTAGTGAAATATGCCAATAATGTTCAAATACCGTCAAAAGCATTGGCAAGGATTATAAATCAATCGAAAACAACAGTACATATTTCGGAAATACAATACAATGACACAGTGTATTCTAAAACTGAGGATATTATTGATATTTTCGAAAAAATCTATACCAAGGTTTATGTGGGTCAAATTGATAGGTCTATACATAAACAGAATAAAAGATTCTTGCAAAAAATTAATTTTCCAAAATTAGAAGAGAGTCTGCAAGGTGATCTGATTAAACCTATATCTTCAGAGGAAATAGTATATGTAATTCAACATATGAAAGTACATAAGTCACCAGGTCCTGATGGTTTGACAGTTGAATTTTATAAAGAGTTTGCTGATAGTTTTGGTAAAATATTGTCTCATGTATTTAACTACATAATCAGAAATAAAATTAGTGACCCTCACCTTAATGCGTCAAAAACAATCTTTATACATAAAGCTAATTCAGACCCCCAAAGCCCAGATAATTATAGGCCAATAGCATTAATAAATGTGGATATGAAAATTCTCACTACCATTATAGCATGTAGATTAAAAAAGATTATGATCCATTTAATTTCAAAGGAAAAGGCTGGATTTATGGCAACTAGACAAACTAGTGATAACACACTTACACTACATAATATGATGATGTATGCTAAACAAAACAACTCTAATATTTATGCCCTTATAATAGATGCTCAGAAAGCATTTGATAGAGTGGATATAAACTTTTGTTTGATGTGTTGCCTTATTTCAATATGCCACAGGAATTTATTCAGATACTACAAATATTATATAGTAATCCGTATACTACGTTATATATTAATAGGAGTTATTCTAAAAGAATACAGATTAAAAATGGTACACGGCAGGGTTGCCCTTTGTCCCCTTATTGTTTAACCTTTATTTAGAACCTCTATTTTTATATATTAAGCAAAATTTGTATCATAATGCACCAATACTTTATAGGAATAAATTAGTAATGTCGGCATTTGCTGATGATCTTATTATTTATTGTACAACCCCAATTTCTGATAGTGAAAAGATATTAAATGTTATAAACGAATTTTCAGAAGTCTCTAATTATAAAATTAATTTGGAGAAAACTAGTATTTTCCCGTTAAGAACCCCTAAACCTTTTTCATTAATGTCCCTGTTGGGGAAGATATCATGTAAAGAAAATATCAAATATTTGGGTATTAGCTTCTCTATGGATAAGGACTTTTATAGTAATAATATTAAACGAGTATGGGAACTAATAGTAGCTGATTGTGGCAGATGGAGGAATTTAAGACTACCGGTATTGGCAAAAGTATCAATAGTGAAAATGAATATATTACCACGAATGTTATATATCTTTAGGTCTGCTCAAGTATCAATTACAAAGACAGTTTTTAAACAAATTCATTAAGATCTAGCTAAATTTATTTGGGAGCCAAAGAAAACTAGAATATTGTATGAGAAATTAATGACCCCGAAGAGTAGAGGAGGACTTGAGTTACCGAATTTTGAAGTATACTATTTAATTGTGAACACCAACAGGTGTTTAAGAATTGCTAATTACGAGGTAATTAATACAAAGTGGATACCAACTTGGGTGGTCTTGAATTACAAGCATATTCTAGATCGGAACTTAAATCCTAAAGCTTTACCCTTTTTGGATAAAAGTAGTTTGATAAAGTATGGGATTATGGACCACTTAAAAACATATGTGTCATCTTTGCAAAATTTATTCCAATCAATTTTAAACTAAATAATCAGTTGATTGATCTTAGTAAATTCCCATTAATAGTTAATTTGACTCTGATTGATGTTTTTAATAAATTTCATTTATCGGCTTCGCAAGTTAGGCAGGAATTGAATCTTCCTAAGAGTTATATGGTTGTCATGAGACAAATCAGAGAACTTGCTCTGAGTCATTTTGAAAACTTTAAACCGGTAGTTGGAATTGTGGATAAATGCTCTGAATTGTGGCAGGCTCTCCAACAGGAGGTCAAATTTATAACAACAAATAAATTAATTAAAGATTTAAAATTCCAGGATAAAATTCTGTTGTCAGGGTATTGGGTAAACAAAATGACAGTAGCAGATAATCAGGTATTAAAAGCAATTGATTTAACAATAAAATCGGTCTCTTTTCAAAAGTTGATGTATACGCAGTTGATGATTTGGAATAATGCTTATTATACTCGTCTTAGGTTACATAAATTTAATCCTAGGAATTCTCCAACTTGTCCATATTGCAAAAATCAAACGGCGGATCTTCTTCATATGTTCTGGAGCTGCAAGTGTATATATCAACTTTGGAACTCTCTTAGAACACAACTACAAAAGATGGGTTATCAAAGTTCAACGTTATCATGGGAATTTATGATTCTACATGTTCCTCACAGAGAGCTCTCTAGGTCACAAACTATAATATGTATGAATATTTTTTTTCTGATGAAGTTATATATAGCTACAAATTGCTTAGAACCAGATAAGACATCATGGGATAATTTCAAGCTTGTGGCTATAAAGCATATATTAGCACATAAATTACTCCTGAAGCAAAGTAACAAAAATATTAATAACCCGAAAATATGGGAAAAGGTTTTTAACATTATATTAGCATAATACTGTTATTAGGAATATATTAAAGTTTGGATGTATATGTGGAGGAAACAATGTTTTGAAAATATGTATGATATGTATGGACGCAAAGTACTTCTACAAATGTTTTGGCTTAGTTTTTTTTCCCTGGTGTCTTCTTTTTTGGAATAATGTCGATTTTTATATGGAAGCATTTCATGTAGATATTGTATATAGTTTTGATAGTAATAGTAGTGAATTATGTGTGTGCTTTTATTGTATTTTGAAAATATATATCAATAAAAATTTATTATGGGGAAAAAAAAAGAAGTTATGCAGTGTAAATGTGCAGTGTGTCCCCCCATCCAAGGTAGACACAAGTACTACAGTGGCTTTTCATCTGTCCTTGATTTTGCAGAACGGTCTGGTTTCTGTCATATTTTTGTACTGTTGAGTTATGCTTATTACTCAGATTTATGCTTATTACTCAGAAAGTGCCTGTTGCTCTGTGTTTAAGTAGCAATGCTTTAATGACCATAAGGTAAGCTTGTCTGAGATCGTAAGATGCAAGTAAGCTTTAATAAGCATACTGTTAAAGAATTGCCAACATTGAAAGCCTTTCTGTTGTTGCCATGCAGAGAATACTTGACTAGATAATGTATAAGCCTTGGGTATTAAAGGACAGGATTCCATTATTTTAAAAAGCTCATTACACTTGTTGGAGACTTCCAATCATCTCTACAGACTTTACCCATAAACTAAACAGAATGCCAATCATGTGTGGTCCATAACCTGTACAGTAATCCTTTAAGCAGTGTATCTTGAGCTTGTTTCTTGTTTGCTTTTCAGTTTTTACTTTGATCATGTTTTCCCCATGAAATAAGTAGATAGTTGTCAGGCAGCAGGTCTTTTTTGGATAAGAAACATTTTTACAAGTGGGGGCATCACAGAGATTTCTACTTTCAGCATGTTACTTGGTACTTTAATAAAGCTGAATATAAATTATAATTAGAACTCCAGTGCAAGAAGAAATGGTTTGAGTTGAGTGCTTCTTGTTTTTCTTATACTTGATTTTGACTGGCATTCCAGTAATGTATTTAAAAAGTAATTTATTTTTTCATGCCTCACAACCTTTTGTTTCCATCTAGATATTAAGTAAGCTGTCATGCAGCCAATGCATTGAATATTTTTATTCTTCTACACTTATTTTTGTCTTGATTGGACTCTCATAATGATGGTTTGGCGTATTTAATTAAAGTTAGTTTTTGTGGTTTTGAGCATAGCTCCTCCCCTTTTAGTTGGCCACACCCCTTCCCCTTGACCCCACCCATTCAGCTGTCTCCTGCAGCCCTCCTTTGATTTGAAGTCACCAGCCGCCACTGATTAAAACTCACATTAAAAATGATTGCACATTCACAATTTTATTAAGGGTTGTACACTCAGTTTTAATAAACACATAAAAAAGTTTTAAACATAATTATAAATAGCAATAAGTATGTACAGCAGTGGAGCTCATATAAACTATTTTTGTGATTGAAGGTATACTGACTATTAGGTTTCTATAATTATAATTGTGTTTACTGCCCTTGGACGGTCTTCAGACTTAAATAATACTCATACACACATGAAATGTATAAACTAGGACCTTGTCAGGTTACATAGGTAAATGCTTAACCTCTCAATCTCTCTGCATATTTATATATAATTCATGAGTATATCTGAGAAGCACTTCTTCTTGGGCAAAAATGAAAAATCACCACTGTGGAAGAAAATATTTTGTCTCTTATGCATAAGTTTGAATCCCACATTGTAAAAACTAATGTTATCAATCTGTAAAGCCATACAAAAATGTGTCAGGTCATAAAATGTATGCCCCCAAGTAAATGCCCGCAAAGTTAAATCACATGACAGTTACAGGAGCAAACAACCCTCAGACTAATGCCATGTGTCAGATTAACCTTCCAGTTTCAAAAAACGCTTTCCACTCTGGCACTGTTGCTCTCTGCTTAATATCATGCAAACTTGATTTGCTTGGTTGTTCATGTTTGCGAATTAGTAGTAAATGTGATAACATGCATTGGAGAGAAATCATTCATAACTGTTGCTATTTTCCCTGATCAGACATGTCTTTTGGTAGAAGGGAAGGTGGCCAATTTATGGCACAGAGGTGGGATGTTGAAGAAACCAGAATCTTTACTGGATGCCTTATAAAGTGCCACAGTTGAAGGCTCTTGCAGGAGGACTATACCGGCTCCCAGTACAAGTCTGCGACATCCAGTGCTACTGGCATTCCATGCACTGGAGAACAGTGTTGGCATCATTTTAATGATCTGAAAAGGCACAAGCAGGATACACCTAACCAGTGGCTGGAAGAGTTCAGGACTGCTAACATCCCATAGCTGTGTAAGAATACTTTTAAAGAGAATTTATAGTCGATTGAAAGCTGCATATAGGCAAGACTGGTATGCATAACGCTCTTTTCTTTTTTTCTTATATTTATTCCAAAACTAACCAAGAGATAATGGTGAATAGAGAGCCCATGTTAAGCTTCTAGGGAGACTGAGGGAAGCAAGGGATATGTATACAACACAACATAACTATTATTTTTAGTTAAAGTATTGCTTTTCTATACAGTTTTAGCAAAGTAATTATGTATAGCCTAACTGTAAAATCAAGCATACACACCTCAGCCTGTAGCAAGAAGCCAACATTAGGAGTCAAGTCTAATACTGTAGTCAGACGTTGTGTGTTCCAATACCACAAGTAGAAAATATATAGTGAAATCTTCTAAAAATATTACATAATTTAATTTCAACACAAGTGGAATAAATGCTCTGCTGTTAACTTAATCTATATAATTGGACCAAGCGTATGTGTAATATATGTGCAATATATGAGCATTGGTAAATTAGCCTTTTTTGCAGTCTGAAGTCCATCCTATAATACCCATAAATAAATTCATAAAAAATGGTTCTCAACTTAAAACTGTTCTTGGCTGAACCCCCCTCTAACAGAACAGATAACATTCAGAGCCGTTTTTGTAATGATAGTGCTTCTTACTGCCTGACTGATTGTTTCTGGTCTCCAGTACCTCTGGTTTGGGTTCAACCAGCTCTATTCACCTTCGCTATGCTCAGGCTCACTCAGCTTCCCTACCCTACCCCCATTTCCACCTACTCCCTCTTTCATTTCCTTTATACTCTACCCTAATTAGCCACATCCCACACCATAAGCCACCCCCTTCCATCTCACTCAACCCACCCCAACATTCTTGCTCCTGCTATCTAGTTTTAATTATACCTATACGCACATCACTTCCTACTGGGCTACTACTTACCACTAACCTAACTCTACAAACCTTTATCTTGTATACTACTTTGCTCCCTACACTAATTAAACACCACTGTTGTGCACTTTTTTATAATGACATCCACACACTTCCCTATTTTCATCACAGTCATGATTCTTCTCAGTTCCACCCTCTTAATTTTTTCTATCACTACCTTCCTCCTATCACAACCCCATACTTATGCCCATCCCATCTCCCACTCTGTCTTATCTTCAGCATCACCAACAATCCTCTAGCTACTTTTCCATTGCACCCTCTCTCTTTCCTATCTCCACTACAACTCAATTCAAACTGAAAATCCTTCCTCCCAGCCCTCTACAAATTAAACTCAAACCAAAGTACATTAGAACCTATCCTCACACACACTCAAAGAACAACTTTCTCATTAACCTACTCTGCTCTAGTTACATTCACCCTAATTCCGGGCCACCCATTTACTCCAACATTCAAAGTAGTAGTGTTGCTTTCAGTACTCCATCATCACATCCTTCTCAGTCCAACACACCATCCCCTACTACCTCACCTAACAGCCATAACCCCCCATCTTCCAAACAATTAACAATAATCTCACTCAATATACAAAGTGTCCCAAACAAAATAAGTCATCTTCATTCCCTAATTTCACATTATACCCCTGACATTCTCACCTTGTCCAAAACATGGCTGAAACCACATATCTCTGACTCAGAAATCCTTCCCCCCAGCTATAATATTTTCCGACTCGATCATCACTCTAAAAAAGGATGTGGCATACCCATTCTTTACTTAGAACAACTCTTTCTCTACCCTTTTTCCACACCCCCTCCAAACTTTGACCCTGCCAAAATCCTCTTAGTTAACTGCAAGCTTAATAAACATAAGAACATTGCTATTGCTGCCATCTATATTCTCCCCTGGAAGTAACATACCTATCCTGGAAAAATTTCTCTACTGGATATCTGAAAACATCACCTACGAGACTGTTATCATTAGTGATGTTAATATTGACTAGACAGCTATATGCTCCCCCCCCCCTTACCAGCATCAACCTCTACAACTTCTTACAACTCATAACATCCCCAACTCACTATAACAAAATAAATAATACTGTCTCTATCCTTGACTGGGTTCTCACCACTAAACCAAATTCTTACTACAACTCCAGTAACCTAGCAAACTCTCTCAGTGATCACCTTCCCACCCTAGTTCACAGAACGTTTCCTCAAATCCATAGACAACACCTCTGTAAAGACTGTTGTAAACTCTCTTGCTTCAATCCTGACACTTTCAACAATCTACTCTCCTCCTTTAACTGGTCCTTTTTATATGACGTCCCCCTGGATGATGTTGTCTCCAAATTCAATGAGATTTTCCTTAATACCTTAAATACATTCACCCCCAACAGAAAAATAAGACTCAAATCCCACTTCTTCCCCTGGGTAATGTCTTCCATTTGTAACCTCATTTCATAAAGGGACAAAGCCTGGAAGAACTGGAAAAAATCAAATCAACTTACTCACCTTCAAAAATATAGACAGCTTAGAAACCTCACTAAGAAACAAATAGATGAGGATAAAAGGCAATATTATAGTAAACCTCTCAGCATTCCCAACTCTAATCACAAATTATTCTGGAACACTATTACTAGGCTCCTCCATCCAGGTAAACGCACTACTCCCAGTCCCTCTCCTGATGGCTCAGACTTCGATAATGTGTCATTACTTAACACCTTCTTCATCAACTCAGTAAAGAATCTTACTAAGAATAAACACTCAAAACCTTCCTTATTTGAACCCAATGCTACCACATCTACTCAAACGTTCTCTCTTAAACCAACTCCCACTACCTATATCAGAGCTCTACTCTCTAAACTGAAACCCTGCTCTCCCTCTGCTGATAACCTACCCCCACACTTCCTCAAAATTGCTGCAAATTCAATTGCTTTCACCATCTCCATTCTCATAAACTGTTCCACCCAAGAAAACACTGTGTCCAAAATCTAGAAGAAATTCTGTGTTATCCCTCTTCATAAAGGTGGTACTTCTACAGACCCCTCCAACTACCATCCCATCGCTATCCTACCCCCTCTCTAAAATAATGGAAAAATGTTTCCATAAACAAATAATGGAACATCTCTTAAAAGAAAACCTCATAACCCCAACACAACATGACTTTCACCCCCATCACAGTTCTGCCACTGTTCTCATCACCTTCACACAAACCATTACCAAATCTCATAATGACAACAAATTGGTCTCCTCTCTCTTCCTTGACTAATCGAAAACTTTTGACACTGTCTATCTTAATCTGCTACTATCAAAACTTAAGGATCTTAATCTCTGCCAAAGTACCATTCTCTGGTTCACTGGCTATCTCTCTGATAGATTGCAGTCTGTCAGATGGCTATCTTCATCCTCTACATTCCTTCCTGTACATACAGGGGTACCCAAAGGCTCCATACTTGGGCCCCTCCTATTTAACATCTTCACAAATAACCTCTACACATCTTGCACCCACTCTTTTCTAATCCTTTGTGCTGAAGAATCTACCTTCATATCATGCTCTGATAATCTTCCCCACCTTCTATCCATTACTCAAGACTCTCTTCAATTTGTAGAAAAATGGCTCACTGATAATAAGCTCCTACTTAATCCAAAAAAAAAAAAACTTCTTCTGTTTCTCCCTAAAACCCTACAACATTGTAAAAACTTCTTCTTAGTCATGTCACTGAATAATACTACAATCTCAGTAGAAACCCATACCAAACTCCTTGGTGTGGTCATTGATGATCAACTTAAATTTGACACTCATATTCTGCAAACTATCACACACACCCATCAAAAACTTGGAATACTATATAGAAATAAGAAATACCTGATGAAAGATACAAAATGCTCCCTTACTCAGGCCTTTTTCCTGCCTACTCTCTTCTATGCTGCACCTGTTCTCACTAATCTCCAATCCAAATTCATCAACAAACTCAAAGTCACTTACAATAAAATTGCCAAGTTCGCTGCCAATTTACCCTACAGATCCCATCACTGTACTGCCTTAATAAAGCTGTTATGTCCAGAAGCTTGTACTCAACTCCTAATTCCTCAACTCCACCTCACACACTCAGTCCTAACAAATCCCACCTACTGGCCTGCTATCTTTACCTTACTCAGCCCTTACCCTCTCAAATGCTATCTCCGTAGCTCAGACCAAAATCCCCGAAGTCCATAAACCTACAAAACAAATTGGTAAGCTTCTATATAGTCATTCAGTTTTCAAACATCTTTACATAAACTTTCCTTGGACCTCAGATCTATTACCAACAACTTCATTTTCAAAAAAAAAAAACACTAAAAGACCACATGCTAAATGAGTGGGCCTGCCCCTGTCCTATCCCCACCTGACCTCCCTCCCCAACTTCCTCTCTCCTCCTGTTTCTGCATTTTATTAACCACACCTCAACACGTCTAAGAATATAATTAAATCAGTTTTGTGTAGAAGTAATATTTATATAGTACCTGTTGGTTCTTGACCACTCTTACAATTATTCAGATACAACATCATTTGTTCATGCTACTGTTTAAATCTCTGCAAAAAATCTAGATGTGTACTTAATAACTGTATATTCTGTCTGTATTTTGTACTTGCTACTTGATTTTTGTACTTGTATTTTTTTCTGTAATTAGTGGGAATTGTATAATTGTTTTCTTTATCTAGCTTATGTCTGGAGCTTTTCTTCTTGGGTCTCTGCTGAAAAAGGGCTTTGTGTCCAGCCAGACTAACCTGATCAACAAATGTCAAATAAATAAAAAATAAAATAAATTACTTTAAGCAGTCCTTACTTATAGTTTGTAGTTGTTAAGAAGTATAAGTTAATGTAAAAACAGATATAAAATACTTTATTATTGTGATAATCTATTCTATGTTGCATATGATGTTACTAATTGTATCTCTTTTTCGCTTACTCCAACCGTTATTTCTTTTTTTTTTTTATGTGTTGTCAAAATGTTTCCATGTCATCTATCTTTGATAAATCACAAAATGCTTCACAGCACAGGGAGATAGGCCAACCTCCATGGGCCCAGCCTGCCCTCACTCCACCAGCTCCTGCACCAATGTCCAGCACATCTGAGACCCAACGTGGGAGTAATGCCTCTGCTTCCCCTGCACTTCCTGTGTCCTCCACATCAAGTAGCACTTCCCAGGCAGCTGGTGCTGTGCTACCATACAGGAGTAGTGGCAGAGGTGAGGATTTTATCACCTGCCAGGAGATGCCAGGATTGGTGCATAGGTCATGCACAGCTCCACTAATGCATGGCTAGGCCGGATGGACAGGCTACTTTCACTTATGGTCCAAAGGGGAAGATGTGAAGCACTCCAACAGCCAGCAGAGTAAGGGGACAGTGATGACAGTCTTGCGAGTGAGGACATGATTCACACTGTCCCCATGTTTGAAGGGCATCTATTGTCCCCTACCTAACCCCTAATCATGGGATTCCCCCAACCTGTCATATCCTTCACCATCCCTGTGTCTTGTTTTGCTTGTTCTGTCTTTTTGCATCTGCTTCTCCACCCTCCCTATTTACCTGACCCAGAAATGCCTACGTCCCTTACCCAACATTGCTCTCTTACTGAAGTAATAAAAAAAAACTGGCACTTGTAGTAGAAAAAAATATCATCCCATACATAGATCTCCACTTCACAAGGGTCTTCAGGACACACTTGATTAGTTAATTTGGTTATTTAACATGATTGTGTTGTGGTCACTCCTCTTTGTTGAGGAGAAAACCCAAATTCAGCTATTATTCTGCACCTATTTTCATTTTACTATGTTGAAGAAGTAGATAGCTGTGGTTCTTTTTACCTCCCTCCCACACATTCCTATATTGCTTTCCTTTTGCTCTTCCCCCTGCTTGTCCCCATTTCACCACTTTTCTATCTACCCCATTTTACCACCTTTAATCTGGTCATAAAATAGAATTACACACAACACACATAAGTAAAAAAAAAAACAATGGAGCCCTTCACTTTATGGCATCTGTATTTGTGTGGAGTTTGGCAACGTACACAGATGTCAAGCAATGGTGAAAGGCTCTTCATTGGTGTGGCTACCTCTCAAACATCCAGTGATGATGTCACCAATGGTAAATTGTCCTGCAATTGTTCAAAAGCCAGACTTGTGCCATTGCACTTGCAATAAGTACTGAGTTTTCTAGTCTGTGTACTTAGGTATAGGTTCTACTCTTAATGCAATGAACGTGTGTGTATGTGTGTGTGTGTGTGTGTGTGTGTGTGTGTGTGTGTGTGTGTGTGTGTGTGTGTGTGTGTGTGTGTGTGTGTGTCTGTGTGTATGCGTGTGTGTGTGCGCATGTGTGCATGTGCATGTGTGTGCATGCCTGTGTGTGTGTGTGTGTGTGTGTGTGTGTGTGTGTGTGTGTGTGTGTGTGTGTGTGTGTGTGTGTATGTATTTCTAGTCAGAAGAGCTTAGCTGTGTATCCTGCACTCTTCACTAAAATCGTCTGGAGTACCAATAGTTTGACCATTCTACATGCCTGCACATCCATTTAATTCAGGCCTTCCAACATCTTCTCTCAAACATCCAGTAATGTTGTCATCCACTATAAATTGTCCTGCAGCCTTACAAAAGTCAAACTTGTGCTGTGGCACGTGCGTTAAGTACTGTGTTCTCTAGTCTGTGTACTTAGGTAGGGGTTCTAATCTCACTGCAATGAACTTGTGTCTGCCTGTCTAGTCATAAAAGCATAACTGTGTATCTTGCAGTCTTCACTGCAATCCCATGGAGTAACAATATTTTTAAGGTTTTACATGCCTACATATCAATTTTATTCAGGCCTCAAAACATCTTCACTGAAATATCCAATGATGATTTTATCCACTATAACTTTTCATGCAGCCTTACAAAAGTCAGACTTCTGATGAATGTTTGGATTAAGTACTGAGTTCTCTAGTCTGTGTACTTAGATAGGTAGGGGTTCTGTTCCCATTTCAGTCAGCTGGTGTGTGATTGTTCACTTGGCTGCCATTAGAGAGAACATTTTACACTAGCATGTGGGACACTGCTATTACCATCTTCTCCTCACCAGACACTGTTGATGTCATCACTTATAAAGTGTTGTCTAACATTCTCCATGTCATACATGTGTTGTGGCACTTGTGCTAAATACTGAGGTTCTAGTCAGTTACTTACACAGGTAGGGGTTCTGTTCTCACTGTAGTCAACTAGTGTGTATGTGTTTGTGGCTTTGTTGATGTTACAGAGATCATTTGATACCAGCATACAGGATACTGGTATTATCATCTTCCTTTTACCAGACTCTGCTGATGTCATCAGCTATAAAGTATTCTCCGAAACTATAAAAGTCAGAATTGTGCTCTGGCACTTATGTTAAATACTCTGCTCTGTAAATAGGTAGTTTTAGAACAATATGTGAGTCCACAGCTATGTCCTTTATTTCTCCAAATATCTTGTTGTAGCATACAATGATTATGTCATCGTGTAACATGCACTCTGACAGTATACAAGACAAACTTGTGATGTGGCAGTAACATTAACTACTGTGTTTGCCATCTACTTTAACTATACATATAGGTGCTCTAAACTGACAGCAAACTACTTGCATGTCTATACATACAACTATCACATTTGAGACAATTTTACACAGGGATGTGACTCCACATCAATGCCCTACAGTGCTCACAACATGTTCTTCTCAGCATATAATTATGCTATCATGCACCATAAAGTGCAATGCTACAGTATTACAGTCAGACATATGTGGTTTTGCTACTATGAAATAGCATGGCATTCATATTCTATGTCTACACAGATCTAATGCTAATATCAGGCCCAGTAGACAGTTGTGCATGTGGTTGCTTGTACATTATGGTCATTGTGTGATCTTTGGAATAGCTCTTCATTTCACTACGATTTGGGGTACCTTTCATGAAGACCTTGACTCCCACTGTGTCCTCTGGTCACATGACGTCCTTCCTGCAGGGGATTGAAGTATGTTCTCATGTCAAATATGCATGCACACGTCATGGAGCAAGTCCTTTAATGGTTTTATGCAAACCATCTTCAGACTCCTGCATGTGTGATTGTTATTTCTGTCATGGAGTGGTGCACATATCCCATATGGACAGTAGCAGAGTGTAATGCAATCCAACAAATATACACATTTGCACAATAGTCTTACTATCATCCATAATCTACATATAGGCATTTTTACTTTCATTTTATAATAATGACTAGGATTTCATGTGATGTTGGCCATTAGCCTAATAGTGCCCTATGACCTTATGATCCATTGACATATCAATGTTGCTGTCATTATGTTCTATATTGAGATGTGAACGTATAGGATGGTTACAAGAGGGTATTAAAATCTGTGATGTGAGCTAATGTATTGATGGCAATTGCTACCATTGCACTACATGCTCCTTCTCTAACAGTTGATGAAATATACCCTGTGACATCCACTCTCTGTGCCAGTAATCAAGTAACCTGAATCCTCACCACTGACACTGGAGAAGGACAAGCATATGGAACAAAAATAGATACACACATTATTTCCAGATGCAACTCTCTGCAGCAAACACAATTTCCCTTAAGAACACACAGGGAACACACTCAGTCCAGGGTTTGAGTGTCTCTCTTTCTCTCTCTCCAGGTCACCAATAAGAATCCTCAATGGCATAGCTGCAGGGTTGAGTCCTTAGCTGAGTGCCCAAGCCAGGCCCTCCAGCACCCTCTCTGTAAAGCCAGTGCTTCATTTTCTCTCTCTCCAGGTCACCAATAAGAATCCTCAATGGCATAGCTGCAGGGTTGAGTCCTTAGCTGAGTGCCCAAGCCAGGCCCTCCAGCACCCTCTCTGTAAAGCCAGTGCTTCATGTCCCTGCTCCAAGCAGCTGACACACACACTGCTTGAGATTTGATTTTCTCTCTCACACACACACACACACACACACACACACACACACACACACACACACACACAAACACCGCCCCCCCCCACACACACTCACACACCCTTGGAAAGGCTGGCACAAATTTACAAGCTATGCCCCCTTCTGCCCAAACTATATGGTAGTTACTGCCACAAGACACTCCAAAGCCAGCTACTCTAAGGCTCTTACAAGGGTACTCAATTATACTGAGTGAAATTAATAGTACTACAAATGGCAGTGTTTTGACCAATGCAGTATGACTTTCAGGAGTGGGCACAGAGTCAACAAATAGATATAAGTACTCTCAAAGGTTAAAATATTCTATAAAGGACCAGCCACAATGAAAAGTTTAAATATATGTACTAATAAATAATAAGTGGCCTGCTTCTCTTCTTGGGATTGGTGATAACGTTTTGCTTCTGGTGAGAGAAAAGCAAAGGGGTATTGTATCCCAACAGAGTGAGGCTGTGTTGACACCAGCATTAGTGTAGCCAGGCAGTATCCATTCATGCAACTCCCCTCTTTTTATCATTCTTGACAAGCTAATTCTTTATTTTCAGTAAGTACTGCTTGATTTCTTCCTTACTTTAGAATATCTGCCTAAATACTTCATCTTTAAATTTTCAGGGTCTACGTATTAGTTTCCTCTCAAGTGTTTGGCAGTGCTCTGTACAGACTCAAACACTTTGAGTGACATTTTTCCTGTAAAAGGCTTCAGTAATTAATATATTGAGCTCATATCCAGGCATGTCTAAAGGTCAGTTCCCTGTGCTTTCTTCTGTCAACCTGGTGAACTTGGGCATCCTGAGGCAGTGTAGCAACTGCCTCATGTACACAGACAACCCTCTCCTCTCACCTCCCAACACTATGACTTGTAAGAGATGTGCATGTATAGCCAAATTAGAAGCCAAACACTCTCCAGGCAAGATTGGATTAGCCAGTCAAGAGGAAAAGGTTAACACCTGCACCACACCACATTCAACACATAGCCCTCCAAAACATACACCACCACAACTCTCACATACTAACACAAAACACACACCTACTTTTGCTGAGGCTCTCAATAAAAATCTGCCCAAACAACAGAAACCTCTGAGGCAGAAATGCAAACAACCACCACATCCTAGCACAAGCCATGAGATACATAGACAGTGTGCTACTCAATCAAAGCCCATAAGGCAAAACAACTTACCCAATACACTAGTCATAGGTGACTCAATAGTAAGGCACACTGATGTCCCTCTCACTAGGTTGAATAAGGAGAAAGTTACGGCTAGCTGCCTGTCGGGTGCCATGATCCACCACATAATGCATGCACTTAGGTCACTCCACAACAGGTACAAATATGACTCTGTCATTGTCTATGCTGGTGTGAATGACTTGAGATGTACCTCCCTGGACTGCATGAAAAGAGACATAGAGGAACTCCTGAATCTTGCAGCCCAGGCAGGTATGACCCTAGCTCTGAGTAGCATCCTACCATCCCCTAGAGTGATATCACAGTACAAGAAGAAAATTATTGACTTCAACAATTGGCTAAGTTTCTGGTGTCATTCTAAGGGGATCCAGTATTTGTCTGCCTGGGAAGACATGATCAACAGACTTCAATGCTTCACCAGAGATGTCCTACACCTGTCACCCCCAGGGATTCTGGATACTGGCCATGGCTCTTGCCACCCCTATAGTACCTTTTTAGGTCAATGTCCTGAAGACAAAATTACCATCATAACAGCTACAAGCAAACAAAATTTGACAGTAATGATACTCAATACAATAAGTCTAAATCTCAAAATGCACTCACTTGAACCAATCATTAAAATGGAGAACATTGACATCTGTGCAGTGACCAAGACCTAGTTTAAGGCTCCAGAGAGCATCCCAGTACTACCAGGCTATAATTCATACCATACCTTTTGGCGCCTAAACCTGGACGGAAGCACTAAAGGTGGTGATGTCTCCATATTCATAAAGGATATGCACATCTCCAGACTAATAGCCCAACATAACACATCAGAGATACTTCAGGTACAACTAACACTGGGTAAAACTGCAATCCAGGTTGTAGCCTGATATAGATCCCCCACCATGTCCCAAGACTCCCACTCCACATTCCTAAACACACTGGAAAATATTAGGGTACAACCCAATACCCTTATACTGGGAGACTTTAACTACCCCTCCATTAACTGGGAAAATTACTCATGTACCAACACACTTGCTCAACATTTTCTGAAATTCATTAATTCCAATGCCCTGGACCAACTTATTCTTACTCCCACCAGGGGTAGAAACATCCTTGACCTGGTCATTACTAACATGGGCGATCGTTGCTCTACACCAGTAATCAACTCCTCCCTGGTCCCTGGTCAGATCTGACCACAAGCTAATTACCATAGATATCCACATTCCACGATCACCCCCCCCCCCCAAAGGAAACCACTGCAAAAAACTTCTCCAAAGCCAATTTTGGACTTCTAAAAACAGAGGTGGCTAACTTCATGACACCCATGCAAATGGAAAATAGGCGCATGACTGAATCATACACCAATGCCCTGTATGAGCACATACACAAATGAATGGAACAGGCCAAGCCAAACAGAAACAAGATGCTCTCCTCCAAAAAAAGGAAGCCAATCTGATGGCCCCCACCATAAATGAACTCTACAACAAAAGTAAAAAACTTGCAGAAAAGGGTGAAGTCCCAAGACTAGAAAAACTCCCTTGTCAACTTCAGCAAAAAACTGAGGTCCATCATCAAATCCTCTAAAGTTAGCTACAAAAACAATTCAGTTCATCCCGGGGATCACTTCAGTGGCCTTGCTTGACAGGGGCACTGGGAACTAACTTTGGGTGGCATGATGCCAGGGAACTTCTTGGGTTAAGCTCCAGGGCTGTTAGCCTAGTAAGCACCTATGAACCTATGAACCTGTAAAAGAACCCAAAAATACTAAATATCTATTTACAATAAACACCAGCATTTCAATCACAGGACATGCTAAATAACACAGATGAATAGATTCACACAGATACAGGAAAAACAGTACTTAACCAATCTCACTATATTTTACTGACTGATCTAAAGAATTACTATACCTTGGTCACGTACTAGAGCAAGGCAAGATGATGTACATGAGGGGTCCTTCTTTGTCAAGTTTCAAAAACAGTGTGCTCTGAGACTTCAGGCTCATCTAGTATTAAAAACATTTTAGTGATGGATTACAAAATGACATCACATACATCTGGTCATCTGACTTCTGATTCACATGTTACCTCCTTTCCTAGCAATTGGACCAGAATCTCACACATATCTATCAATAAATACACACACATAGAACTTTGCTATGATCTGTCACAGCTTCTGGAAGACTTAAAACCATTTCAAATGTTCACCCTTCCAGAGTTGCAATTAGTTCACTGCTAAAGACAATACAGAAGGCTTTCTAGTACTTGTTTTCCAATACATTTTGTCTCTGGCTGCAATCAGAACTGTAACATACAATCTTTATGACCTAAATTAAGTCATTTAATTTCACACTATTTTTCAAAGTTTTCTGGAACTGAGAGTAATGTCTTCTCTTCCAGTATCCTTTGTTAAAACATAAACATTTAATTAATTACAATACAATCTCATATACATGTTTTTCTTTGATGTGCATCAGAACACACTGCTGCTACATTTTAACACAAGCAGCTTTACAAATACATTTTCAACAGAAGTACCTGTACAAATCAGTTTGATATACAAATGACATGTAATTCTTTAAAAATTTCCATCCAGCTGTGCTGGAGTATGTTCCACATCCACTGCCCTACATCTCCTGGCATAACTGGCAATACCTCATATTGTGACATCTTTCCCCCCTTTGAAGACTCAACTAGTTTTTCAATGACCCTTTCACACCATAGCACTTCCACAGACATGCCAGCAGGTCAGACATGAAACTGGCACCTCTGTCAGTCAATATTTCTCTTGAGAAACCTACTCTGCTAAAAATCCCTAACAAAGCATTTGCCACCTTCTTTGTCTTGATGGAGGACAAAGTCACTGCCTCAGGGTACCTAATAGCTTAATCTACTACCACCAAGATATACTTCTTCCCGGTGGAGCTTGGGGTAATCAGAGGCCCCACAATAGCCATAGCTACCCTCTGAAACAGCTCCTCAATCACAGGTAAAGACATTAAAGTAGCCTTGGCCTTGGTTCCTGCCTTACCTACTTTTTGGCACTGCTCACAGGTCCTGCATTACCATGTTACATCCCTTACAATCCCAGGCCAATAAATGTTCTACATAATACATCTTCTGGCATGCCTTATGCCCATATGCCCTGCAAAAGGAATGCCATGGGTTATGGCTAGAAGTGCCAAGTGGTAGGCTGTAGACACTACCAACCGCTGTATTACCTCACCCTTTAGCCCTCCCTCAGGGGCCCATTCTCTATACAGTTTCCCTTTGTTCCAGTATATACACTCACCTTTTCCTTGAGAATCAGGCACTTCCCTGGCTACCTCCTTCAAGGTTCTTAGTGTAGGGTCTGAGAGCTGAGGCTGTCTCAACCCCATCTTTGTGACCCTTACTAAGTCCACTTCCATAGGAAGTCTGGTATCCTCTGACAGAGGTGCTTCACTGTTATCCATGATACTACCACTCATCTCTTTCTTTGCAGTCACTTTGTCCAGGGTAACATCAGCACCTACTGGCAGCTGTGGCTCACCTTCAGGCTCACTGCTACAGGGTAGCTCCCTCCCTGAAATAGCCACCTTCCCAGCCCTGACTTCAGGTGTGGGGTCTGCCTCGGCGTCCCCTAGGCTACCAGAACCCACATAACTGTCTCCAAGCCTGACTGCATGTAATTGCATGCAGACAAGGTACTGCATTATCAAAATCATCCCCTATCAAGACATCTGCAGGGATATCCTTAAGCACACCTACTTGCTTGCTTCCTTTTCCACCCTCCCATTCAAGGTGAACCCTGGCCATAGGCATTTGGAATGTTGCCCCCCTAAAGTTCTGACTGGAGTGGACTTTCCAGCGAGTACTGCTTCTCTTTAACCACTGTAAGCTTCACAATGGTTATGTCAGAGGCTGTGTCACTGTTAGCAGTAGCCTGTTTTCCATCCACTAAGATTGCATATAATCTCTGGTGATAGTTTGGTACCCTTGCTTTCTCCAGACAACTTAGCACTTATATGATACATGGCCCCACTGGTTACATTTAAAAATTTTAACCCCTGATCCTAGCTGTATGCCTGAACTATTGGCTTCCCCTGTCACTGATGGACTCTGTTGAGGTGATTTAGGCTTCACACCATGGATTCACTTATATCCATGTGCAGCACTGAGTATGCCCTTCCTGTGCAGTGGTGGGCTGCTTGCTATGTAAAGATCCCCTTTTCTCCTCAGCTCCTCTGCAGAGTTACACTCCTGGTCTGCCAACCAGAATCTCATGTCCTCAGGCAAAGTGCTAAGGGCTTGTTCCCTCACCAAAAGGTCTACTAGCCCTTCAAATGTAATGACCTGACACCCACTCACCCACCTATGAAAATAAGTGCTTAATTCAGTAATATAATCACATACACTTTCATCTGCCTTGTGTCTATGGTCAACAAACTTTTTTTTCTGAAAGCTTCATGTATTAACTTAAAGCATTCTAGTAAACAATGTTTGACTTTATCATAATTCAAACAATCAATATCAGGCAATTTAGAAACAGCAGTTACAGATATACCATGGAATAAGGGGGTCAGGAACAATAGCCAGAGCCCTTGGTCAACATTATACTGTTTACGCACTCTTTCAAATATATGAATAAAACTATCAAAATTATCACCTTCTATAAACTGTGGAAGAAATTTACTGACCTTTATTGCTTCTGGGGTTTAGTTATTCCCATCCCCCATTACCTCCATGACCCTGGTGAAGAGTCAGCATCTCCCTCTCAGGTTGACGCTGCTTCTCATTTTCTTCAGCCTCCAAATTCCACAGTCTCTCTGCTGATTTTAATTCCATCTCTTTGTCCTTTCCCTCAGTCTCCAAACACCGCAGTCCCTCTGCAGATTCTAATGCCAAACATTTAGCCTCAAGTTCATGTCTGTTTAACTCCAGATGGATTTTTAAGTCCTCTGAGGAAAAGGTGAACTGTTCTGTTTCTGAGGGCTGTAAATCTACTTGAGTCTATCAAGATACATCCAAACTCCATGGTTTTCTGTGGCTTTAGCTATCCATCCATTGACTGGGTAAATTACACATGCTCAAACTCACTTGCCCAAAGGTTTCTTGAATTTGTTAACTCCAGTGAGCTGGTTGACACCCCCACAAGGTCTACCAACTTCCTGGATCTGGTGCTTAGCATTAGGGGGACTGCTGTAGTACCCCCACTGTGAGGTCTTTTCTGGTGAGATGTGACAACAAATTAGTCTAATTCAAAGTAGCTCTCACACATGCCCCCCCCCCCGCCCCCAGCAGCAACTAGACTAAAAAACTTCTTTAAAGCAGATTATAACTTCTTACAGGATGGTATAAATAACTTCACTGCAACTCCCCCCTCAGGTGGAACTGGCAACTATGCTGAATTCTACACCAATGCTTTATACAAACACCTATATAACTGCATTGACTCGGCCATACCTGATAGGACCAAAACAAGCTCTTCAAGGAAGAGCAAACCTGCCTGGTGGACAGTTGCCATTAACATGCTTTACAATAACAGAAAGAAATTGCTGTCTAAGACTAAGATGGAGTTGGTCATAAACTGGAAACACTCCATCCTCAGCTTAAACAAACACATAAGACTTCTTGTGAAGTCTTCCAAAGCAAACTATGGATCCAAATTAGCTTCCTCAACTAAGGAAAATCTATAAGGCATTCTTTAGTTACATCAGTAACCTAAAAGGAAAGGCCCAGATTTGTGCTGAACTTGTAGTTAATGATGCCACATATACTGAGCCGGTGGACATAGCTAACCTGTTAGCCAATAGGTTCTGTGAAAACTTCACTTCCCTGTCCCCACCCACATACCCCATGACATCCTACCACCTGTCCCCTACCTTGTATCTCTAAAGAGCAAGGCATAAATTCCCTCTGCAAGGCCAAAAACACAGCATCTATGGGACCTGATAAGATCCCAGGCTGTGTCCTACATGGGCTCCAAGAAGAATTAGCAACACCATTGTATATTCTTTTCACTCATAGTCCAAGCATCAGCCTCATCCCAGCTGAAGGGAAAATGGCCACCGTTATCCCCTTGCAAGAAGGTGGTGCTTCCACTGGCCCTGGGAACTATAGACCTTTTAGCCTGACTAGCCTTATCTGCAAGGCTATGGAGCAAATCATTATGGACCTTATCAACAAAGATATAAGTAATCTCAACACTTCACCCTACTCAGTTTGGATTTGTTAAAGGGAGAGCATGCCTATTAAACCTGGATGACTTCTTCAAGACAGCCACCAAGGCCCTGGATGAGGGGAGATCTGTGAATACAGCCTACCTAGACTTAGTCAAGACTTTTGACACTATCGCCCACTTGGGCATCATTGACAAACTCACCCACCTAGGTATCAACCCTTATATCATTAGGTGAGTCACTAACTGGCTCACTGATAAAACCCATACAGTAAAAATAGGGGACTCCACCTCCAACAGCAGACCTGTAACTAATGTTGTTCCACAGGGATCAGTCATGGGACCTCTACTGTTTGGAATCTATTTCTCTGAAGTACAAGCAAAAACTAAAGGTCTGTGGCTGAAAATATTTGCTGATGACTGAAAACTGGGAGCTGTCATAGAATCTCCAAATGATGTCAACATCCTTCAAGAGGGTCTTACACAAACAAATGATTGGTGCCAAAGTCATGGACTTAAACTTAATGCAAAAAAATGTATTATCATTCCTTTCAGAAATAGCAATGCTCTTGCTTACTACCACATCAATAGCAATACCCTAAGTATGCACTCAGTGGTGAGAGACCTGGGCACACAGGTTGACAGCAACCTTACCTTTGACCACCACATCTCCAAAGTGGTAAGAAGAGCATTCTATAATGCTCATCTCATAAGCAAGAACATTGTATCCAGAAAAAAAGAAGTTATAACCTCCCTCTACTCTTCCCTCATCAGGCCAATAATTGAGTATAACACCCTTTTTGATATGTACCTTTCCAAGCACCTGCAGCAATTGCAGAGACCACAAAAGTTCCTCACAAGGAATATTCAAGATCTTCAGCATCTGTCCTATGTGGATTGACTGAAAACACTGTCACTTTATGCTGTTTCATACAGATTACTCAGAGGCGCTCTCTGCCTTGTGTATAAGGCAATCTCTGAACCTGCTTAATGTCAAACAGAGCACCTAATTTGCTCTCTTCAAATGTAATCTGAACGATTGGATGGGTAACTATAAATTTACCCCAGGAGTTCCACCTGTGTCTCTCTTGGAGAAGGGTTATAGGTGCTGAGTGCGGAAACAAGGGTAGAACTTGGCTAGGCTTTTAAGGACCCAAGGGTTATTAGCCTAGTATCTTCCTATGATCCTATGGTCATCAGACTGGTTATCCTCCTGGTTGCTGGTCTGAGTTGTGACTAATACTGGGATCATTTCCCCTTTAGTTAGGTTGGCATGCACCTGTCCTTTGGCTTTGCACACCATAGCCAACTGTTTTTTGTCAGCTTGCTATAATCCTCTGCTGACATCTTTGCCTGCTTTCCCTGACTAATCTAAACTGACAAAAAAAAAAAAAAACAATTAAAACTGTTATGAAATGAGACTCTGAATGTTTACCTTATGGCTGCTGAGAACAAACACACCTTCAATGACAACTACCTACAAGCTACAGGAGTTCAATTAATATCCATGTCACTGCTCACCAATATGTGTATGTCCCCTGTCTGGGCCAGTAATCAAGGAACCTGAATTTTCACCAATGACACTGGAGAGGCACATTCACGAGGAACAAAAATAGATACACATAGTATTTCTAGAAGCAGCACTTTGCACCAACCACAATTTCTCTTAAGATCACACAGGGAACACACTCTATCCTAGGTCTGAGTTTCCCTCTGTGTCTCTCCAGGTCCCCAGTAAGACTACCCACTGACACAGCTGTAGAGTTGAGTCCTTAGCTGAGTGCCCAAGCCAAGTCCTCTAGCACTCTATCTGTGAAAACAGTGCTTCGTGTCCCTGCTCCAAGAAGCTGCCACACACTCCTTGAAATCTGATTTTCACACACACACACACACACACACACACACACACACACACACACACACATACACTGCTGGTCTATACACTCCAACAATTGTTATATGTTACAGGGTTGTCTTTTTTTGTCACAGTTACACAGTCTATAGTGTTGGTGTTATCACTCTGCTAAGTTCCCTTCTGCACAGACTATAAGGTAATTACTGCAACCAGACACTCCAAAGCCAGCTACTCTAAGGCTCTCACAAGGGTACCCAATTCTTATGATATTACTGTGGTTATATTTAAGGGGATCCCAGAAATGTTGGAAGTCTTAGGGTAGCACCCCAATTTGTTTATAAAATGAGTAGAAACTTAAATTCTTTCTTTGAATGTGTTAAACTACCAGTTCCCCCTTATTGATAAGGGTACTACCCACTGTAGAGCATGTAAACAGTGTCCCTTTATTTTGGAAAGTCCTACTATTTCTTTACAAAATTTATCCTTTGATATAGTTTTTTTTTTAAATGGTAACAGTGCTACGACAAGAATTATTCATATTGCTATTTGTACAAAGTGTGAATATTTTTATGTTGGCAAATATCTAAACTAGTACTTGCTTTACTGTAATTTGGCAGTCTGTTCCATGCATAGCTACTCTGTCAGAGAACTAATTAGTGCACGTCTCATTCCTATAGATCCTTCTACACAGGTTGTCTGATGATTCTCTAGTACTTTCTGATAACCCCAAACATTCCCAGAGGTAGTTGTCTCTGAATGCCCTATATACTTAAATAAAATCTCCTCTTAGATATATGTAAGAGACACTGTACAAGTTCAGATGTTTTAGTCATAATAACTTAAATTTTCACATCCAAGGATCCCCTTGGTATATTTCCAATGTACTCTTTCTACTTTACTTATGCTTGTTCTCTTATAGGGTTTACATATTGTTATTCCATACTTAATTTTGGGTCTAATGTAACTAACAAACAATGACCTCATCATTGTTGATTTCCTAGACTTTATACATATTTTTATCCAATCTATAGTTCTGTAACTATCATTGACCAATTGGTTGATATAATTAGAAAAACTCATAGCTGAACCTACCAATATACCCACGTCCTTACATGAGTCTACAGTTTCAATCTTTGTGTGTTGTATTACATATTCACCTTTCAAGTTATGTCTCCCAAATCTCATATGCTTAGTTTTTGATGTATTTATCAACATATTATTCTCCTGTGCCCAAATGGTCAGTTTAGTCAAGTCATTTTACAGACATGCCTTATCTGTAATACATGTAATCAGTTTACCCAATTTCAAGTCATCTGCATATAGACAGTAGAGCACCTCAGATGAAAAAGTTAGGTATAAAAGATACAATATAAACAAGTAAGGGCCTATGACAGAGCCCTGTAGGACACCCTGACTGTAACCAAGGATTTCTCTTGCCCAGTTGCTGTATGATACTTGCCATGTCCTATTTGTAACCATGAAACTATCCCTCTTATCAAGAGTACATCAACACCAAATTGTACTAATTTATTGATCAGTGTTTTGTGTATGACCCTATCAAATGGTGAAGTTACATCTATATAAATTACATCACAGCACAATTTTTCATTCGTAGCTGTTATTATATTGCTATAGAACATCATGTTACAGGTGGTAATAGATCTTTCAGCATATAAATGCTGATTATGGTTTCAAGTCCCAACCTATCCAATTCTGACAATACCTTACTAATATTACCTTCTCCATTATTTTCCATAACATGAAAGTAGACGTAAAGGTCTATATGACTCTGGGTTTGGCCTACTCCTTTTTCCTTTGAAGACAGGTTTAATAGACACACCTCCAAACTTTAGGAATCTCCCCATATTTATATGATCTAGAGAATAATAGATATAATGGCACCATAAGTTCTTGCTGAGGTGTTCTCAGGTAATTGTTACTAGCTCTGTCTCCTCCCTGTTTTTTGTTTGGAACCAGTTTGTGCAGTCCTTTTTCAATATAATCTAATTTGATTACAGTATCTGGGGTTACCTGCATGTCACTACGACAATTTAGCATGCCTTTTGTGGAGCCAAACTGTTTTACATAAGATTTTCCAAATATATCTATAACCTGTTGTGTCTGAGAATACATTTTAGAATCTGCACAGTTTATTAGTTTGTGTGCATTTACTCCTTCCACATCTTATCTATCTATAAAAAGGTTTTCTATTATGCTCAATATCATTATATACATTTTATTCAAATTTTTCTTGAGCTTGTCTCACACTATGCTTAATCTGTTTGTCCAGCTTGTTTATTTCAGTTTTCAAAGTTGTAGTTCGACTTCTCTTCCATTTCTTATATGTTTTGTCTCTCACCTTAATCAGATATCTTGTTCTTATGGAAATATATTCCCCTGATGTTGTATGCCTAGATCCTGATGTTAAACATTTTTTTTTATTTTTTGCACTCAAACAATTTCCCTTTCAAAACTTTCCACATTCCATCTGCAGTTTTTCTACTGAACACCTCACTCCAGTTAGTTTTATATAGTGACTGTTTTGCTTCCATATAATCTGTAATTAACCTTCTGTGCATTGGTTTAGATTTCAGTTTGGCAGAATTTTCTAGCAACAAGTTAACCTTTATAACCCCATGATCACTGCACATCAGTAGTGGTAAAACTTGACTTGAAGTAACAGCAATTTCTTTAGGAACACAAACAACGTCTAGCATATTTCGTCCCCTGGTACATTTTTTTTACAATCTGAAGCAATTGCTGTTCCTGAATATACTTTGTGAATAATTTCTTTACTAACATTGTTGAATCAATATTATTCCAGTCTGTTTTTGGTAAATTTAAAACCCCAGTTAGTATTATTCTTCCTTCCTGTGTTTCATACAAGAAATGTATGAATTCCTCTAGGTCATCTGCACTAGACTCTGCTGGTCTATACACTCCAACAATTGTTATATGTTACAGGGTTGTCTTTTTTTGTCACAGTTACACAGTCTATAGTGTTGGTGTTATCACTGAACATGTAATAATCACAGATCTCATAATTATCTTTAATCCCTATCATAACACCTCCACCTGATTTTAGTAAGAATGTCTGTTACAGTAAAAACATTTATATCCTGACAGAACTGGTTTCCAGTCATTGTTCTTTAACCATGTTTCCCAAACAATAACAACATCAGTCTTGTGGTAACATATCACATTTTCCAATAAAAAACTTTATTATTAATGCTCCTAGCATTGACAACCATTGGAGATGCATCAAATGTTGCTATCTGTGAACTGTTACATTTTCGACCTGGCAAAAATCCTTCCTAGTGTTTGTCAAATATTGCAAAATATCTGCTTCAAATATTCCCTTCCCTGATCTTGACAAGTGCATGACATCCTGTCTGGACACATGTGCCAAAAACTAAACTTGGATGCTCTCTCTACATTTTCATTTTTTAAAACAGGACTTTTTTTTCATGTAGGTAGTTACCCAAAAAAACAGGTATGATCTACCCTTAATGAAGCCAAATTGGGTTCGGTCTAGAGTTTGGAACTTACCTATGTCCTTGCTGATAAGGTCCGTGATGATTCTTTCCCTGGCCTTGCAAATGAGACTGGTTAGACTTATGGGTCTATAGTTCCCATGATCTGTTGATGACTCTCTTTGTGCAAAGGGATTACCGTGGCTGTTTTCCACTCTGCTGGAACAAAGCCATTTCTGAGGCTTTGGTTAAAGAGGATGCTAAGTGGGTCCACTAGGTCCTGTTTTAGATTACTTAGTAATCAACTGGGATGTTATCTGGTACCTCTGAGGCTGTGTTTCTAGCCTTGGAGAGTGCAGATATGACCTGATCTCTAGAGATACTAGGCAGAGGACTAGTGTCAGGTATGCTATGGGGTTTGGCAGATGGGGCTATGGGGAGGGGGGTAGTTTGAACCATTTAACTAGCAGCTAGCAGGTTAGCAATTTCTTCCAGTGCAGCATCATGTTTACACTCCTAGCATTAACTGGCAGAACTCTGAGTTTGCCTCCAGTGGATTTTTTTTAAATTGTAACTTTTGTTGCATTGACACTGCCTATAAAGACCCACTATGGGGGAGGCAAGCACCTTTGCCAGTATCCATCAGCCTTGAGGATGCAGGTGCAGACCATCTCTGGCAAGGCAGCATGGCCTGTCGACCATGTCATCACAGGCTGAGAGATACTGGATCCTACTGGACTGACACCAGAAGGTAAACCAATTGTTGAAGTTGAGAATTTATTGTTGATATTGTAGCAACATCCCACTTTCCCGAGAGTGCATTTTAGTGAAAATGCACTTTCGCATAAAAATAAAAAATAAAAAAAAAAAAACGATAAAAAACCTACAAAAATAAAACACTACTCATGTTTATCCTCCACACAACCCCACATTAAGATTCTCTGTCTGAGATCACACTACAATGGGGAAAAAGGAATATTCCCTTATCCCTGCTGTACTGCGATCTAAGCAACATTCTGCTTGGTTGTACAATCAACAGTACATGTTGATGTACAACTAAATCTACATGTAAACTGTGTGTTGTCATTTTTATTTGCTTGTTTTTTGCAAAAGTGTATTTTCTGTAAAATGCACTTTCGTGAAAGTGAGTTCACTGTAGTACGTTTCAGTTTAATGTACTTTAATGTACTTTCATATATAAATTCCAAACTACATTAGGCAGAGCCCCTCACTAACTCTCTTCAAGAGAAACATTGATGAGTGGATGGGTAACAGAAAATACACCCCTGGGATCACTTCATTGGCTCTGCTTGACAGAGGATCAGTTAATTAATCAATGGGGTGGCAAAAGCCGACACACTCTGGGTAGACTTATAAATGCCCTTGGGCCGATAGCCTAGTACCTACGTTTGAACCTATGAACCTATATATATATATATATATATATATATATATATATATATATATGTGTGTCTATTGTGGAAGAAAATCTCAGAAATTTCATTTTTTGCTACAAAACATCAACCTCAGTTTCACCTAATTTGCATGTCTCTAAACTGCAGTTAACTGCTCAGCATTTCATGCATTAGTTAACGGTGGAATCTGTATTGTATTAGCAGAGGGACACCTCACCCTCAGTCACTTGTCCACATGCATGTGCAAGCACACAGTAGAACGCACATACATGCACATACCACAAACCCCATATGTGTCCCTATTGTCAGAATGTCCATGAAGTCACCTTTTCCCCTACCCTAGTAATTCATAAATACTTACAGTCACTCGTTAGTACCAGATAGTTAATTTTCACACTTCATATCCTTCAGTAAATGTATGCTAGGGAAAAACTCTCTGTTTTTGTTTTGAGATTCAGAGGTATGTTTAAGATTTCATGTACATCTTCCTCATACATAGCAAACTGCTCCTGGTATGGCATGTTGTCTAAGATGCTCAATATATTTTAACAACAAACAAGCAACACAAAGTTGTTAGACCAGCATCGTAATGTACAGCTTTTGTATATCAAAGTTAAATGGTTCAAGTTTGCCATAGTTGCTTATTTTGTAACGTTATTTAAATTACAACCATGGTATCCAGTGGTTCTCTGCTCCATTTTATTTATGTGCCTTTAACTCACACCATATTGAGTATCCCTGGTGTCTAGTGATCCCTGCAACCCACATTGTGTTTATGTGCTACTCACAGGAACATTGAGTAGAGTTATCATTGGTGGCTATTTGTTCCCCCACCTCCCAATCCCAACTATGTTAAAATGCCACTCAGATTTGTATAAAGGGGTCTATGTCAGATAATCGACTTTTTGGAAAATCAAAAAAATATAGAAGAGACCACACAATCGAGTTTCCAAAAACTTGAACATCAAAAAAAAAAAAAAAAAAAAAAAATATATATATATATATATATATATATATATATATATTTATATATATATATATCTAAAATCTGCCTTTTTTACATTTTTGCAGGGGGGCAAGCCCCCCTGTGCCCTCATATCTCCTCCAAATTATATATACTAACTCCGAGACTGCACTATAGTGAGGAAACGTGTGAATTTCCTGATCCTTGCTGTACCGTGATCTCCATTCAAGAGCTTTGAGTTTTCAAAACCTGGATCATATGGTCTCGACTATGGACTTCAAGTTTCTGAAAACTCATTCAACTGATAGAGACCAGTATAAAGAGATATCCATGATAAACTGTTCAACCCCTTCCCTGCTCACCTTACTATTTCAGTGCCAGTCAAGAACGCTTGTAAAGAGATAGACCTGCTAGGTACTAGTTCCCTGCACCCAATGTTCCAGGCTCTGCTTATTAGTCTAGAGGTATGTGGAAATAAGACCATTCCAATCCACCCTACCCCCCCACACACACACACACACACAAGCATGTACATTTGTGGTAGAGTCATTATTAATGTGTATGACCTTGGCTTTATTTTAAGTAACTTTATAACCAGATATTTTTCCAGACTGTGATACATTTTTACCTGGATGCCCACTATGCAACTGTATACAACATATAGCAAGTTCTTATTTTCAATATCACCATATCAGCACTCTTTCTTTAACAAGTTTTGCAACTAAATAGTTAAAAGTTCTATACATAATGGAAAAAAACTACCATGGAAAAAGGACTTCCTTGGTTGAAAACTTGCAAAATTTTAACTGAAATTAAAAGTTTTGTGTCTGTTTTAAATCTGTACTTGGTGCCTATAAAAAAATGTACAGCATTTGTTTAAACTGAAGGGGAAAGCAGAACCTCTCAAAGAATGAAAATGTGTAACTCCAATTCAACCTAACGAAACCTTTTTGGCAGTAAAACTTTTTATCAGCAAAGTCCTTTCTTCCTTAAATGTACTGTATATCCTCAATTGTGTTTTTTATAACATTATCAAAAAATTATCTTTCTTTAGCAAACTGTTAGAAAAGTATATAATATGCATGCTTAGTGTATTCAAGGTTTAAAAGGGTTAATACATTTATTCTGTTCACACTCCATGAATCTGCAGAGCTATTAGAAACTTAACAAGAGACATTTCATTTCTGCTAATGTCATGGCCTTCCTGAAAACAATGGAGGGGATAAATGTATCTCCAAACACCATCATACTAGGTGACTTCAACTACCCTAATATAGACTGGGAACACTACTCAAGCCCAAACACTCTAGCCCAAAGGTTCCTGGAGTTCATAAACTCAAATGCCATGGAACAACTAGTCACCATCCCCACAAGAGGAGAAAACATACTTGATCTCATCATCACGAACATGGGATCACAATGTTCAACACCGGAAGTATACCCCTCACTGGTGAGATCAGATCATAAACTAATCTCGCTGGAGGTCCTCATCCCGCCCCCACCTGAAATAAAAAAGACCACAGTGAAAAACTTCTCAAAAGCCAACTTCACACTTCTAAAAACTAGTGTGGTCTCCTTTAAGGCCCCTGAGCCAGTGGTAAACATTACTCAAACCGCTGAATCACTTACAAATGCCTTCTACCAGCACCTACAGGACTGCATGGATCAGGCAATCCCAAACAAAACTAAGACTCTTTGTACCAAAGGCAAGCGTCCAGTCTGGTGGACCCCAGCCATAAACAAGCTCTACAACAAAAGGAGGAAGCTACTACAAGATAGAGCAAAATCTTTGAAAGGTAAGACACCTTTGATCATTATAAGTAAAAACCTAAGAGCTCTCATAAAATCATCCAAGGCAAATTTTGAGAGAAAAATCGCCAAGGACTCAAAAGACAATCATAAGGCCTTCTTTAGCTATGTTAGAAACCTAGGAGGAAACTCCCAGATATGCTCAGAATTAGTTCAAAATGATGTGAAGATTACTGAACCTACACACATTGCCAACATACTGGCTGACAGGTTCAGTGCAAACTTCTCCCCCATCCCCCAAAAGGAGAGATATCTATACCAGAGGATTGTAGCCCCCAAACATCTCCAACGCCCAGGTGAGAACTGCTCTCTCCAAAGCAAAAACACAGCATCCATGGGACCGGATGGTGTCCCGGCTGTGTACTCCATGAACTCAATGAGGAATTAAACCCGCAGTTAGGACAGCTGTTTAATCTTAGCCTCACCTCAGGATATTACCCAAGGAGTGGCGACGGTGACTGTGGTCCCACTTCACAAGGGCGGTGCCTCCACCGACCCTGGAAATTACCGTCCCATTAGCTTGACAAGCCTTATCTGCAAAGCCATGGAGAGGATCATAATGGAACTCATAAATAAAGACATAGGGAACTTGCAGACTTTGGATCCAACCCAGTTTGGCTTTGTCAAAGGCAGATCATGCCTTTTAAACTTGGTTGACTTTTCGAGACAGTCACCAAGGCCATTGATGAGGGAAAGGCAGTCCATACAGCCTACCTTGACCTGGCAAAGGCCTTCGACACAAAACCCCACTCAGGTATCATCGAAAAACTCATCAGCTTGAATGTAAACCCATACATCACAAGATGGGTTGCAAACTGGCTAAGTGACAGAACCCACAGGGTCAGAGTTGCTGGAGCCATGTCAGACTCAAAGCCTGTCACAAGTGGTGTCCCACAGGGCTCAGTCCTGGGTCCACTCTTGTTCGGCATCTACTTTTCTGAAGTACAAGCAAACACAGGAGGGTTATGGCTGACAAAGTTTGCAGATGACTGCAAACTGGGCCATAGTCGAAAACACATCTGACACAGATATCCTTCAGAAGGGCCTCACAGAAATGGATAACTGGTGCCAGAGCCATGGCCTAAAGTTAAATGCCAAGAAATGCATAGTCATACCCTTCGGGAAAAACAAGGTTACCCCTAGCTACCATATAGGTGGCAATCCACTGAGCACAGAAGAAGTCATCAGGGATCTGGGGACCCAGGTTGACAGTAGCCTTTCGTTTGACACTCATGTTGCTAAAGTAGTTAGGAAAACCTTCTACATTGCCCACCTGATCATGAAGGGATTCACATCTAGATCAAGGGAGGTCATCGTCCCCTGTACTCATCACTCATTAGACCTATGATTGAGTACAATGCCCCATTCGGAATGTATCTGACCCGACACCTGCAGCAGCTGGAAAGGCCCCAAATGTTCCTCACCAAAAGGATAAAGGGTCTCAAAAATATGTCTTATGCTGCCCGACTGAAAGAACTCCAGCTCTATTCAGTCTCATACCACTTGCTCAGAGGTGACCTGTGCCTGACATATAAGGCCATGTCAAACCCTGATTTGATGAATATGCTTCACCTCAAAAAATCTAGATCCCTCAGAACCACAAGGGCGGGAGACTTAAACCTTGACACAGTTATTAATAGAACGTGCTGGAGGGACAGATTCATCACCCAGAGACTCCCTATGCTGTGGAACAAAATCCTGGTACATGTGAGGCAGAGCACCTCGCTGGCCTTGTTCAAGAGGAATCTTGACCAATGGATGGGGGATCGCAGATATACCCCAGGGATTACTTCAGTGTCACTGCTTGACAGAGGCACAGCAAAATAATAGGCATAGTTTTATTCAAACTAAAGGGGTGGCGAAAGCCAAATAACTATGGGCTAGGCTTATAAATGCCCTTGGGCAGATAGCCTAGTATGAACCTATGAACCTATGAACCTATGAAAATAGCAAGAGACATTTCATTTCTGCTAATGTCATGAAATTTAACAAAGAGATATTTCATTTCTGCTTTGCCATGAGAAAATATACAGCTGCTAGAAGCTTTGATAAAGAAAACAATAGATGCTTGAAAGTTTAAACCATAGTCAGCATTACTTGTAATAAAGCTAGACATGTACCTTGAATTTAGACAAAATGTAACACATGTATTAGAACTGTACAACTGAAGAATTGAAAAGTTAAGGTGGGCTAAAATAAGCCCAAGGCCAGGTTGTTTTTCTCAAAATGTTTTTCAAGACAGCAAATAATCTGACCATGTCAGCAATAAGTCTGGTAACATTTTCTGTGGAACATACAGAAAGCTGTGTCTAACTACGTCAGCAATAGAATAGTAACATTTTCTGTGTGACATGAAGAGAACTGTATAAGAATAACATACTGATCACCAAAAAGCCAGACAATCCTGTACCTACATGCTTTGTCTCCTTGCTGCAAGTAATAAAGGGTGCCTTGCTTGAACCTAATGTGCATTGGTCTTTGAAGTTTTTTCCTTTTATAGATTGGTCCTTCAGACCGGAATCTTCTCTTCACCTCGGATCAGATGGCCAGGTGTTTGAAACCGTATGGGGAAGAAACCAAATCAGTTCTTCTTATAGGGAAGGTCCTCCGGCTGAATTGTCATTCAAAAGAGGCCAGCCACTTTCTGATCTGTGACTGAAGGACGGGTCTCCGCGAATCGGTGATCAATCATGTAGGCTCAGGTAAGGTGAATCTACTTTTTTCTGTTTTCTGTTTTAGATCAGGGACTAGATGTGTATTGTTTTTGTCAGATTGTATTTTTCTTACAAGTCAGGGACAAAAAAGATTACTATCTTGTCATAGATCAGGAGAAACAGAGTAAGTAGGCAGTCATTCTGATGAGACTATAACAAAATCCGTGGTACCATGTTAAAAATTAAGAGAAATTACATAACGATCAAAGGGTAAAACAAAATGAGTAATAATTGCACAAAAGACCCCAAAACCCGCCATTAACAGAAGACGCAAAATATATGCAGTCACAGCGTGCTGACAATATTAGATATTATTCAAAATGGGTTTTTAAATATGAATTTGACGGAAAATTAGAAAAATCCTCGCTTATCAAACTTATCAAACAACTCAAAAACGATTCCAAGGGTCGGGTAAAAAAGCAACGTCAATTAGGAATTCCTCAGTCACACAGGTGGCTGGAGGAAATAATCTGTAGGGAACAAAAAAGCAAAGATTCAAAAGCAATGTTTTTAGATAAGGAGGATAATAACTTAGTAATAGCATCAGCACCTCCGCCTCTCTTACCGGAATATGAAGCAAGTGAACAGGTTAGTCCACCCCCACTATATCCTGTGGTCACTGATAACAGAGATATTGTGAAACTAAAACTGACTAAAATTAGAGATCCCATCGGGACCAGGTCCCAAACAAAGGCAGGTAACTCAGAAGAAGGCATAGAGTTATGGCAAATAGTTAAGAATTCACGATCTATAGGTGAAGAAGAAGAAATATGCCCACTTATAGACATACCCAATCCTCAGGCAGGTCAAGACAATCAGGACCCAACTATTTTAGTGTATAGACCTTGGACTCCGGAAGATATCCGGAAAGCCACTGAGGGAATTCCCCATCCAAAGGTTAATTTTAGAAAATTCTCAGAAGATTTACAAGGAATGAGGTTGAGTTATAACTTAAATGGAGAAGAAATAGAAAAAGTAGTTAGACAAATTGTAGGGCCAGATTGGTACATGATTAGTGGGAACTGGAATCCCTGTGACGCTGCACAAAGACCCCTCCCACATAGTAGCGCAGAATTAAACACCAGAGTAAAAGGTCTTACAGACCGCATCTCTGAAAAATGGAAACCTAGGGCAGACTGAACTTGCATTAATCAATGCATCCAACAAGAAGGTGAAACAATTGACTGGTACTATGCCAGATTGTTAGAATGTTTTAATAACCACTGTGGAATGCAGGTTCCTGAAGATCAAACACGAGATTCCCCATATGAACAGCAGTTAAAGAATGCATTTTTAAAGGGCAGTAGTGCACCTATAAGCAGTTTTATTACGAAACACATGGTAGACCATCATACAAGCAGGTTACAATCATTACTTGAATATGCTAGTAATGCCAAAAGGCATTTTAATAGCAAAAAGAAAAAGAAAGCTCAAGTATTTTCTGTAGAAGATGGAGCAGAAGTTTATGTAGTACAGTCCGGGAAAAAGGGCAAGAAAAACACACAGGGAAACAAGCAGTCTGATCAGCGATTGGAGGACTTTGAAGGGCGTAAGAAAAGGGGAGAATGTTTTAAATGCGGTAAAAATGGACATTTGGCAAGGGATTGCAAGAAAAAGAAGAAGGCAACAAAGGAAGACAGGGAGGGTGAGGACTGACTATATGGTAGTCAAGAATCACTAGAAGGGGTTAGCAAAGAAAGGACAAATGAGAATGTGACAGAGGGAGTAGAGGAAGTGCAGGAAGTTAGTGACAATGAAGAAAATGAAATGTTAGACCTAGCTTTATTGAGCTTGGAGCTCTATTTAGCAGACACAAATCCAGAAGTTACACTCTTGGTAGAAGGGAGGGAGGTCAAATTTTTGTGTGACTCAGGGGCATCACGAACCCTGATACACCCATCCAAACTAGCAGAAAACACAGAATCACCTGATTGCATACTGGTCAAAGCAGCTAATGGACAGCTGTATCGGGAGCCTCTCTCCTGTAACATTGCAATAACTGATCCAGTTTCAGGATTGACACAGAGAAGCAAAATTGTAGTTTCTGCAGAATGCCCAGTAAACCTCTTGGGCAGAGATCTTATGCATCTATTTGGTATAGCAATAGTCCCAACCATGCAGGGTATGGAAGCACAGTGACAAACTAACACCTTTGCAGTGCAATCAGAGGGCGAAATGTTTTATTGGTACAGCCAGGACTTGGTTACGACTGGGCCAGGGACTGTGACCAAAGAGTTAATGAACCTAGCCATCAGTACGTTCCCCTCCCTTGACATTGATAAGCAACACCTGTTGCACTGTACCCTGTATTACTGCAACACACCAGGACCTGATAAGGAATATGAACAAGAATTATTTAAGAATCATGCAAACAGATTCATATTGCGTAACCTGTACTGGGACACAGAAGGGAACAGTGTAGCCAGCTGTTCATTGCCCCAGGAGTTCTTTGCACTTTATAAATCTAATCGATTACCACATGTTAGCTTAACCAAAAACAGAAATATAGAATGGGCAGACCTAGGAGAAAAAGTCACAAAATGGGAGAAACAGACAGAACTAGAACTGTCAGAACAGGGAATACAAGTACAAAAATTGAATTGGATAACTCAGACCAACCCAGCTGTGCACTTGCAGTCTAGCGAGGACAGCTGATTGACACTCCTATTAAAGAAGGAAGATAATGCCTTACAAAACATACCAGAAACTCTCTGGTCAACAGGGAAATCAGATGTAGGACTCATTTGTACAGCGGGACCAGTTACTATCATGCCAAAGTCAGTATTCAGACCACAAAAAAGACAGTATCCCTTAAGAAAAGATGCAGAGGCAGGGATAAAGCCTATTATAGCAGCCTTACTTAAAGGAGGGATACTAGTAGAATCTCCCAATTCACCATGTAACACACCCTTATTTCCAGTTAAAAAGGCCAAGTGAGAATGGTGTATGGTCCAGGATTTACAAGCCGTAAATGATGCGGTAATACCAAGGGCACCCACGGTGCCAGATCCACACACCCTGTTGAATGATTTGAAACCTCAACAAAAGTATTTTTCTGTGGTAGACATCAGCAATGCGTTCTTTTCGATACCGATACACCCTCATAGCCAGTATTTGTTTGCATTCACATTTCAGGGGAAAAGGTATACATATACGCGACTACCACAGGGATATTGTGAAAGTCCAATGATATCCTCACAAGAAATGGCAAGCAACTTGACGGGATTCACCCCACCAAGAGGCAGTCAGATTTTACTATATGTTGATGACATCTTGCTGGTGGCCCCCACCCAGCAGGATTGTAGAGAAGATACCATAGCACTTCTATGATTTTTAGCCACTGAGGGACATAAGGTAAATAAAAATAAACTGCAGCTTTGGAAAAAACAGGTCAAATACCTAGGTTATGTAATATCCAAGGAAGGTAGAATGTTAGATGAGGACAGAAAAATAGCAATTTTGCAAGCACCAAAACCCACTACCAAGAAGGAAATTATGTCCTTCCTGGGTACAACTATTTTTTGCTGGAGCTGGATTCCAAACTATGCCTTGGAATCTGCACCTCTGACTGACCTTATATATTAGAAGCCTATGGCAGCGCAGGATTTGTTACAATGGACACCAGAGGCAGAATCTGCCTTCTGTAAACTAAAGCAGTTAATAGCATCCTCAATAGTTCTGGGATTGCCAAACTATCATAAATGTTTTTTCTAAACTGTAGATTGTAAGCAGGGTTACATGACATCAGTGTTAACACAGCATGGGGATAAGCAACACCCCATTGCTTACTATTCATCACAACTAGACCCAGTGGTGCGGTCCTTACCCCACTATGTACAAGCAGTAGTTGTAGCTGCAATGGCAGTACAGGCTTCAGCCTCAGTAGTCTTGTTCCACCCTCTCACTTTGAGAGTACTTCATGCAGTCGCAATTATTTTACTACAAGAAAAGGTGGCATATCTTTCCCCTGCTAGGCATCTTTCCTGTATGACTATATTGTTGAGCCAACCTAATATGACAATTGAATGATGCATGACTTTAAACCCTTCTACTCTGCTCCGGACCCCTGCAAATGGCACACCACACCACTGCCTGCAGGTAATTGAGCAAAAGACACTACCTAGAAAAGATCTCACGTATGTCCCCTTGGATGATGCCGAGGTGACATACTAGGTGGATGGCTCGTGCAAAAGGGGTCCTGCAGTACAGAACCTAGTAGGCTATGCAGTAGTCTCTGATACTGAGATTATAGAAGCAAAACCTCTACCACAAAACTTATCTGCACAGGCAGCAGAATTGATTGCCCTGACACGGGCATGTACCTTTGCAAAGGGTAAATGTGTAAACATTTTTACTGATAGCCAGTACGCTTTTTCTACTGTACATGTTTTTGCGCAACAGTGGAAAAAACAGGGAATGATAACATCTACTGGCAAACCTATAAATCATGCACAGTTTATTTTAGATCTTTCAGAATCTATTCAGTTACCTCAGAAAGTAGCCATTTGTAAATGCACAGTTCACACCAAACAACAAGATAGGATTTCAAAAGGTAATGCGAGAGCTGATACAGCTGCAAAACAAGCAGCCACAGAAGTATTTCTTTTAAATGAGGAATTACAACCCTCTGAAACTTTAGATCTAGATATGTTAAAAACAATGCAGACACTTACTACGTAAGCTGAAAAACAGTGATGGATAAAACGAGGAGCAATCCTCAAAAAGGGGCTATACATCTCTAGAGAGGGAAAACTGATACTACCCTCTAATTTGTTTCTCTATGCAGCATTGTTGAGCCATGGGCAGTGCCATGTCTCAACAGGGGGGATGGTACAGCTGGTGAACCAGGTGTTCACAAAGTACGGATTTACAAACTACTCTAAAAAATTTTGTTTGATGTGTCAGATTTGTAACAAATATCATGTACAGGGGGCGATAAAGCCCAAGCAAGGGAGTTTCCCTACACCACCATATCCATTTCATACTATTTGTATGGATGTCATAGAATTGCACAAATGTGAAAACAAGAAGTATTGTCTTGTCATTGTAGATATGTTTTCCAGATGGGTGGAAGCCTTTCCAACCAAAAATCCAGATGCAGCTACAGTGGCAAAAGTACTTGTCAAGGAAATCATTCCTAGGTTTGGTATTCCGGAAAGAATCTACAGTGACAATGGTACACACTTTGTAAATCAAACCATACAGCAGTTGAGTAAGCATTTTGGTATTTCTTTAAAAAATCATTGTGCATACCATCCACAATCTGCAGGGCTAGTTGAAAGGCATAATGGTATACTAAAAAACAAATTGAGAAAATTAATAGCAGAGACAGGAAAAACTTGGTTGTACTGTTTAACCCTGGCACTGTTGAGCATGAGAACTGTCCCTACAGCAAAAGGATTGGCTCCGTTTGAAAAACTATTTGGAAGGGCTTATTATACACCTCAGTGGAAACTTCTCATGTCATCAGACCAGGAAGCTGATTTCACACTAGCTGAATATATGAAAAAGTTGTTGAGTTCTAAACATCTGTTGCAGTCAAATTCTGTTTCAAATAGAAAACAAACTGAAACATCAGAAGTGGCAGTGACGCCAGGAGACTGGTGTGGATCAAAATCGTCAAGCGATAAAACTGGGCATCGCCAAGGTGGGAAAGTCCCTACCAGGTGCTTCTTTCAACACCCACTGCAGTCAAGATAGCAGAACAAGCTTTGTGGATACACCTGATGCACTGCAAGCTGGTTAAGAACTTTGAGTTGGATAAAAATCTTACCTCTCCATCAGGGCCCTCAGCACAAAGTCTGGCTACAAAGGGGGGGGGGGTTCAGATCAATAGGACTGATCCGTCTCAACCCCAGTGAAGAAACCATCGGTGCTGAAGGTCCTATTAGGGCAGAGAGTAAAAGCACGTGTCCAAAATAAAGATGATGGAATCCAGTCAGATCCAAATACACCTACTTGGAAGAGCCGGAGAAAACAGAAATGCAGAACAACCATTTCCACAAAAGTATTGCATAACCATCCTGTTGACTGCACTAATGACAATAATCTTTTTGTTGTGGCCATTCCTTTTCTCAGCCACACAAATTGAACTGAACAAGTGTGCAGAGTGGCACCCGAACTTTAACACTTACCATGCAATCAAATATGTGTATGCTGAATCCTTCAATGTTTCGAATTGCTGGATTTGCACAGCTTTATCAACAGCATATGGGGGGTTTACTGTTAACTTCAGTTCCCCTAGGAGCCAACAAGACCTTGGAAAACCTAACTCATGATACAGCAGATGTCACATCACAAGATAAAGTAGCATTGCACTTGTCTGTTCGACAGAAGGGAACTGCGTGTTTTTACAAGAATGATACAGTTAAGGTGGGTTGGAGCAATTGCAATGTGACTGTTCCCTATAGATGCAACACTAAACCTGATAATATTGGATCCTATTGCAACATGACCTATGATTCATTTGTTGAACTGTTGCATAGGATGATTGGTGAAGTAAAACATAATGCTGACCTCTATAAACAACTGTCCATAATCAACAGAAAAATGTTTCATGCAGAGCCAGGGTATAGTAAAGTTACTACTAAAGTGGAAGATTGTTACTTTGTATGCGGTAGAAAAGCATATAAATGGCTACCTGAGAATTGGTCCGGCAGTTGTTTTTTGGGGTACCTGGTTCCGGCCATACGACACACAGCAGTTTTACCTCAAGGGAAAATTCAGAATGTTCGAGAAATCAAGAAGCCTGTCAATCCAGTGGGGCAAATCAATGCCCACTGGAAGAACCATCATGCCGTGGGCTTAGGGAGCAATGGACTGTCACACATGGACTTGAGTGATACTGTTATATTGTGAGCAGGCATATTTCCATATGGAGCAACAAAATCAATCTGGGAACTGAGAAAATTGTCTAAACTTCTCGAAATAATGAGCAATGCAAACTTTTCTGCCCTAGAATTGGTGACTGATGAACTGACTGCCATGAGAACAGTGGTACTTCAAAATCGCATGGCTCTTGACTTCACCCTAGCAGCGAGAGGAGGTACGTGAGCTTTAATCCAGGAGGAGTGCTGCTCATATATTCCTGACCACAAACACGAGATAGACAACCATCTTGAGGTAATTCAGCAGGTGTCAGCCATGACCAAACCAGGACCAAATCCACTGACGGACTTTTTCCAGAAATTGTTTGGGGGGGGGCAGCATCCTGATGAACGTCCTGATTGCCATCTGTGCAGGAATAATCCTACTGGTGGTATGTGTGTGCTGCTGCATCCCCTGCATAAAAAGACTGATTAAAAATTTTGTAGACATTTCAGTTTCAGAAACCTTATACCAAGATGTTGAACTTGAAGAATTGCTAAAAAACTGAAAATGCTTTCATGAGCTTAAACGGAATGACTCTATTGACTGCAAATCCGAGTAGGAAGAGGTTAGGGGGAGACAAAAATGTTTAAGCTTGTCTTGAAAGTAGAATAAAAGTATTAAAGGGGGAAATGTTAGAAAAGTATATAATAGTAATATGCATGCTTAGTGCATTCAAGGTTTAAAAGGGTTAATACATTTATTCTGTTCACACTGCATGAATCTGCACAGCTATTTGAAACTTAACAAGAGACATTTCATTTCTGCTAATGTCATGAAAATAACAAGAGACATTTCATTTCTGCTAATGTCATGAAATTTAACAAATTATTTAATTTCTGCTTATGCCATGAGAAAATATACAGCTGCTAGAAGCTTTGATAAAGAAAACAATAGATGCTTGAAAGTTTAAACCATAGTCAGCATTACTTGTACTAAAGCTAGAAATGTACCTTGAATTTAGACAAAATGTAACACATGTATTAGAACTGTACAACTGAAGAATTGAAAAGTCAAGGTGGGCTAAAATAAGCTCAAGGCCAGGTTATTTTTCTCAAAATGTTTTTCAAGACAACAAATAATCTGACCATGTCAGCAATAAGTCTGGTAACATTTTCTGTAGAACATACAGAAAGCTGTGTCTAACTATGTCAGCAATAGAATAGTAACATTTTCTGTGTGACATGAAGAGAACTGTATAAGAATAACATACTGATCATCAAAAAGCCAGACAAATCCTGTACCTACATGCTTTGTCTCCTTGCTGCAAGTAATAAAGGGTGCCTTGCTTGAACCTAACGTGCATTGGTCTTTGAAGTTTTTTCCTTTTCCACAAACCTACATTATTTGGCTCAAAACAAATCCAGCAAATATGCTGCCATCCTATTGGCCATCTGTTTCATAAATTACTTAGAACATTAAGTAGTCAGATGCAAAATATGTCTATAAGACATTGGTAGAAAAGAGTCTTTGTTTATGAATTATCAAAATTAATACTTTTCTCATTCTCTCTCTGATTACTCATCCCACAATTTTGTATGTGCTATAACTAAAAACCATGACAAACTGGTTTCTAAATTTTAAGTAAATCTATTCTGGTAAGCCATTAGCATCAGGAGACTGTTTCCTTCTTTAGCATTTATGCTTTTCCAGTACATCTGTTTCTATTGATGCCATAATAATTTGCCTTTGCAGACCTGTCAATCCGGACAGCTCTACCTTCTGCATGACATTTCTTCCCTTATGAATTAGTTTCCCTAATGAAGAGCTTCATAACAAATGTTAAACTCTTACAAAATCTTGAACAGAAAAGTATCCCAGTTACCTGAACAAAAAAGTCTGAACCACCATTGTAGCAGTCTGTTGTCTCATTTTTAAATTTGTTGATTTTAAATATGCAGGAAATGAATCAGACTGTTTCAGATGCAAGTTTTTTTTTTTTCATATCCACATTTTTCATCCATAATTTTCTAAAATTTGTCCCTCACTACCTGGTTCTAGGACTACCAGTTTTCATATGTAGATGCCATCATATTGCCTATGTTTTAACCATCACTTTAGGCATTAATAAATGCATATCAAAGTCTCTCCTATGGATTCAATAAACTCCATGTATGCTCAGCACAAAGCCTACATGGAGTTCACGTGTTTGTGTGGTGAGCAGCAGTGTCAATTGCATATACACTGTGTTTAAACCTAAACAAGCGTGGTTTCGCTGCCAGCCAGGAAACTGTGTAAAACAACACAGACAGCAGCAGACATGTAAACTTGTTTACCTACGGGCAAACTAGGTCTATGTATTTGCACGGAATGGCACAGTGATGACCAGGGTCATTAATAAAGCAAAGCACATTGTTAAATAAAAACAAAGATAACAACACAGGAGGCTCAGATGCAAAAGTTTACTAGTGTACACCAGGAGGCAAAAAAACATACAAGTACAGAATTTTGTCTGACATGATGCAGGAAGTACAGAATATTTTATTGTGTTTTCATTCAGGTTTTGCCCACCTTACTGATGTGGTTAGTCACAGGGCATCTACATCACTTTTACTAACAGTATTCTATTCATAAAGATTGCTGATGTTATATTTTTAAAAAAGCTTTCCCTTGGGAATAATACAGCTTTGTAAAGTACCTGTAAATCTGCAAATGTTACTCCTTCAAGGTTTCAGGCCTGCTCAAATACAATAGTTGGTTCAGTCTTGTAATACACTTCTTTGTTCTTCTTGCAACATTCTTCCAACAGCTGTGTCTTATCTTGATAACATTTACAAGGCCAATTGTCCCAGAGGAAGGAGAAGAAGATTTTCAATGCTTTATACATTTAATTTCCTGACCCAGCAGATAATCATTAGTGAAAAACATAAGCTTGCTGAGCTGGCTACTGCCAGGGTCAGAGTTCAAATACACTGCAGTTCCAAAGCTTCAAGCAATTACATGTAAAATCATTCTTATTGCCATATTATTAATAGAATAAAATGCATTATATACTATTTGCTTTTAAACTAGCACTTTATATATGTTCAAATACATATTTTTCTAACATTTTCCTCCCTTTTAATACTTTTATTCTATTCTGAAATATAAACAATGTCATTTCGTCCCCTGGCCTTCTCCTTTAAGGACTTTCAACCAGGTAAGTCATTTAGTTTATACTTCGGAAAGAATTTCATCTGAAATTAATTTTTCTAACTCAATGTCTTGGTACAAAGTTTCACTTACAGATATATCAATAAAATCTTTGATTAATCTTTTCATGCAGGGAATCCCACAACAGACACATGCTCCTAATAGAAGCAGACCAGCACAAATAGCAATCAAGATGTTCATTAGGATAGAACCCCACCCACCAAACAGACTCTGGAAAAAGTTCGTCAGTGGGTTTGGGCCTGGTTCAGTCATGGCCGATACCTGTTGTATTACCTCTAGGTGGTCATTAATTTCATGTCGATTGTCTGATATAAACACACAGCATTCTTCTTTGATAAGCACGCACGTACCACCTCTCGCCGCTAGGGTGAAGTCAAGAGCCATTCGATTTTGTAGCACAACAGTTCTCATTGCATTCAGTTCATCAGTCACTAGTTCGAGAGCAGAAAAAGTTGCATTACTCATTACTTCGAGAAGTTTCGACAGCTTTCTCAACTCCCAGATCGATTTGACTGCTCCATATGCTGGAAGTATTCCATCCCAGGATATTACACTGTCACTCAAGTCCATATGAGTCAATTTTTCTTTGTTTTTTACGGAATGATGGTCTTTCCAACCAGCTTCGATTTGTCCCACTGGATTTACAGGTTTTCCGATTGGACCTTCAGGTTTCCAGGCTACATCTCTCACATTTTGTATCTTACCTAGAGGTAATTCTGCAGTATGTCTTATGGCCGGAACCAGATAACCCAAAAAGCAACTGCCGGACCAATTCTCAGGTAGCCATTTGTATGCCTTTTTCCCACAAACAAAATAACAGTTTTCTACTTTAGTACTGATGTGGGTTAATTCTGAATGAAACATTTTCTTATCTATAATAGACAGTTGTTTATGCAAAACAGGATTTCTCTGCACATCACTTAATGTTGTTTTCATTAAACTCAAATATGAATCATAATTCATATTACAAACAGTGCCTCTGTCTTTAACTTTAATATAGCATTTATAAGATATGGCTATATTACAGTTACTCCAACCCACTTGAAGTGTATCATTCTTATAAAAACATACAATTCCCTTCTGTGTAATAGGCAAATACAATGCAATTTTGTCTTGTGATCTTACAGATCCTGTATCAAAAAGTAAATTCTCCCAAGTCTCATTTATCCCCAAGGGGACAGCGGACATTAACAGTCCACCATATGCTGTTGGTATAGCAGTACAAACCCAGCAATTTGAAATGTTCATAGTCTCTACATATACACGCTTCATAGCTAGGTATGTGTTAAAGTTTGGATGCCAGTCTATAGACAGTTCATCACATCTCTCCACTTTCACTTGTGTGGTTACATGTAGGAAAAACCACAACAAAAGGAAGGTCATCACAATCATAGTCAATAAATGCATAGTCAACAAGATGATTAAGCAACATCTTTGGGGTTGATCTGTATTTTTACTCGTTTTGCTCTTGGCCATCCTGCCTTTGTTGTGTATCAGTCCCAAAATGTTTATCAAGTTGAAAATTCTTTACCGGTTTACAGTGTGTCAGATGGACCCAGGACGACCTCTCAGCAACTTTGACTGCAGTAGGCATTGCCAACAGTACCTGGTATGGTCCTTCCCACTTTGGACTCGCCCAATTATTCCTCTTCGTAACCTTCAACCAGACCCAGGTCCCCAGAGTCAGCACTGCTTCTAACGGTCTGGTCTGTCTTTTATCTGAAAAAGAGTTCAACTGCAAAAGAGTTTTATTTGTTAACAGTTTTCTCATGTAGCTAGCTAATGAGCTGTCAGCCTCTAGTTCTGCAGGCATGAGAGCTTTCCACTGTGGCACATAATATGCCCTTCCAAATATCATTTCAAAGGGAGTCAAACCCTTTACATTTGGAACTGTTCTCATGCTCAGCAGTGCCAAAGGCAAACAGCAAATCCAGTTTTTCTGTGTCTCACTCACTAGCTTCCTCAATTTGTTTTTTAGAATTCCATTGTACCTTTCCACCAGTCCTGCAGACTGTGGGTGGTAAGCACAATGATTCTTCAAGGAGATTCCAAAGAATCTCCCAAGCTGGTGAATCGTCTGATTAACAAAATGTGTCCCATTGTCACTATAAATCCTTTCCGGTATGCCAAATCTAGGAATTATTTCTTTTACTAGGGCTTTTGCCACGGTTGCTGCATCCGGATTTTTAGTTGGAAACACTTCTACCCATTTGGAAAACATATCTATAATTACTAAACAGTATTTTTTCCCTTCACATTTATTCAATTCTATGAAATCCATACAAATAGTGTGGAACGGATATGGTGGTGTAGGAAAACTCCCTTGCTTGGGTTTGAATGCCACTTGCGCATGATGTTTGTTACAAATATGGCATGCTGCACAAAATTTTTTTTGTATAATTTATGAATCCGTATGTTTGGAATATTTGATTTACTAACTGTACCATCCCCCCTGTTGAGACATGGCACTGCCCATGGCTCAACAAAGCTGCATATCTAAATAAATTAGACGGTAATATTGTTTTTTTCTCTTTGGAGACATACAGTCCATTTTCGAGGATTGCACCTCGTTTCTCCCATTTTTGTTTCTCTGCTTTCGTAGTTAGTGTCTGCATTGTTTTTAACATTTCTAGATCTAAAATCTCAGAGGGTTGTAATTCCTCGGTTAAAAGTAAAGTTTCTGAGTCTGAGGCTGCTTGCTTTGCAGCTGCATCAGCTTTTGCATTTCCTTTTGAAATTCTATCCTGTTGTTTTGTATGAGCTAAACATTTACAAATAGCTACTTTAGTAGGTAACTGAATGGAATCTAATAAGTTCAAAATAAGTTGCGCATGATTAATCGGTTTGCCATTAGATGTTATCATTCCCCTATTTTTCCATTGTTGCACAAAAACATGCACTGTAGAGAAAGCATACTGACTGTCAGTATATATGTTCACACATTTATCTTTCGCTAGAGTGCAAGCCCGTGTTAAGGCTATCAGTTCTGCTGCTTGAGCAGATAGGTTATACTGTAAGGGTTGGGCTTCTAAGATCTCTGTATCTGTAACTACTGCATATCCTACTAGATTTTTCCCTGTAGGACCCTTTCTGCATGAGCCATCCACGTAAAATGTCACCTCGGCATCATCCAAGGGCATATCAGTGAGGTCTTGTCTGGGCAAAGTTATTTGCTCAATTTCCTGCAGGCAGCTGTGCGGTGTGCCATCCACAGGAGTTGGAAGTAACGTTGACGGGTTTAATGTTGTACAACGTTCAATTACCATATGAGGTTGGCGCAGCAGTATGGTCATACATGAAAGATGTCTAGCAGGAGATAAATATGCTATTTTTTCTTGTAGTAAAATTATCGGGACTGCATGAGGCACTCTCAATGTGAGAGGGTGGAATAACACCACTGAGGCCGAAGCCTGTACTGCCATTGCAGCTGCGACCACTGCTTGCACACAGTGAGGCAACGATCGTGCCACTGGGTCTAACTGTGATGAATAGTAAGCTATGGGGCATTGCTTATCCCCATGCTGTTGCGTCAAAACTGATGTCATGTATCCCTGTTTACAATCTACGGTCTGAAAGAATCTTTTGTGGTAATTCGGAAGTCCTAAAACTAATGAAGAAGCTATCAATTGTTTTAGCCTGCAGAAAGCTGTTTCTGCTTCAGGTGTCCATTGTAATATATCTTGTGCTGCCATTGGTGTTTTATATATTAAATCAGCCAGTGGAGCATAGTTTGATATCCAGCTTCGACAAAAATTAGCTGCTCCCAAGAAGGACATCATTTCCTTCTTGGTCGCTGGTTTAGGTGTTTGTAAAATTGCTGTTTTTCTGTCTTCGTCTAATATTCTACCTTCATTGGATATTACATATCCTAGGTATCTGACTTGTTTTTTCCAAAGTTTTAACTTACTTTTGTTTACTTTATGTCCCTGTGCTGCTAAAAAATTCAGTAACGCTATCATATCCTCCCTGCATTGATGCTGGGTGGGGGCTGCTAGCAAAATGTCATCTACATAAAGTAGAATCTGACTACCTCCTGGTGGGGTAAACCCTGCCAGGTTGCTTGCCATTTCTTGTGCAAATATCGTTGGACTTTCACAATATCCCTGTGGTAGCCGAGTATAGGTATATCTTTTACCCTGAAATGTAAATGCAAACCAATACTGGCTATCAGGATGTATAGGTATTGAAAAGAAAGCATTGCTTATGTCTACTACAGTAAAATATTTTTGTTGCGGCTTTAAATCGTTCAACAAGGTGTGTGGGTCTGGCACCGTAGGTGCTCTAAGTATTATTGCATTGTTTACAGCTTGTAAATCCTGTACTATCCACCATTCCCCATTTGCTTTTTTAACAGGAAATAGAGGGGTATTACATGGTGAATCAAGAGATTCTACCAGTACTCCTTCCTTGAGTAATGCTGCTATTATAGGCTTGATTCCTTGCTCTCCATCTTTCCTCAAGGGGTATTGTCTTTTCTGTGGTCTAAATGCTGATTTTGGTGTAATAGTAACTGGTCCTGCTGTTTGAATAAGTCCTACATCTGATTTGCCTGTTGACCAAAGAATCTTTGGTATGTCACACAAGGCTTTTTTTTCTTCTTCTTCTAATAAGAACGCTAATCAGCTGTCTTCACTAGTTTGTAAGTGTACAGCTGGATGTGTCTGTGTTAGCCAATTCAATTTCTGTTTTTGTATTCCCTGTTCTGATAACTCTAAATCAGTTTGTTTTTCCCATCTTGTTACTTTTTCTCCTAAGTCCACCCATTTCATATTCTTATTTTTCGTCAAGCTGACATGTGGTAGTCGATTAGATTTGTACAGTGTTATGCATTCCTGAGGTAATGAACAGCTTACCACACTGTTTCCCTCAGTATCCCAATACAAGGTTCGTAATACTAATCTGTTAGCAGGATTTTTGAATAATTCTTGCTCATATTCTTTATCAGGTCCTGGCATGCTACAGTAGTATAGAGTACAGTGTAACAAATGCTGTTGGTCAGTGTCAAGGGAGGGGGCCTTACTGATGGCTACATTCATCAGTTCCTTGGTTACTGCCCCTGGACCAGTCGTAACTAGGTCCTGGCTGTACCAGTAAAAAGTCTCACCCTCTGGTCGCACCACAAAAGTATCCATTTGTCTTTGTGCCTCCATACCCTGCATAGTGGGAACTACCGCTATGCCAAATATCTGCATAAGATCTCTTCCCAGTAGGTTTACTGGACATTTTGCAGAAACTACAATTTTACTTTTCTGAGTCATACCTGAAACAGGGTCAGTTATTGCTATATCATGGGAGAGTGGCTCCCTATATAACTGTCCGTTTGCTGCTTTTACTAATATATAATCAGGTGATTCAGAATATTCTGGTAACTTGGAGGGGTGTATCAAAGTCTGTGACGCTCCTGAGTCACACAGGAATTTTACTTCCCTCCCCTCCACCAGAAGTGTAACTTCCGGTTTTGTGTCTGCCAGATAGAGCTCCAAGCTCAGTAATGCCAAATCTAAAATTTCACTTTCTTCATCCTCTACATCTGCTTGCACTTCCTCTGTTCCTTCTACTACATTTACATTTGTCCTTTGTTTGTTTGCCTTTCCTGATGATTTTTGACTTTCATCACTATCATATAGTCAGTCCTCATCACCCTTACTTTCTGTAGTCACCTTTATATTTAGCCTGCAATCCCTTGCTAAATGTCTTTTCTTTCCGCACTTAAAGCACTCACCTTTCTTTTTTCTCTCTTCAAAATCTTCTGACCGTTTGTCAGATTGTCTATTTCCCTGGGCATTTTTCTTGCCCTTTTTACCGGACTGTACTACAAAAACTTCAGCTCCGTCTTCAGCAGTGAAGACTTGTGTCTTCTTTTTCTTTTTACTATTAAAGTGTCTTTCAGCATGTCTAGCATATTCAAGTAAGGCTTGTAGCCTACTTGTTCGATGATCTATCATATGCTTCTAATAAAGCTACTGATAGGTGTAATGCAACCTTTCAAAAACGCATTTTTCAGTTGCTGTTCATACGAGGTATCATGTGTCTGATTTTCAGGAATAGCCATACCACTATGGTTATTGAAACATTCCAATAATCTACCATAGTAACAAATCCAAAAAAACTGGATGGAGTGAAAGAAGGCACACACTGAGACCAAAAGTGTAAAATTAAGCGCTTTTCGTTTATGTTAAATCATAAACTTCTTCAGACAATACACATCACTTCAACACACATTTAAATACATAAAAGTGGAAATAATTAACCAATCAACAAAGAGAATGTATTAAATGAAAAAAACAAAGTCACCACCCACTAAACCTAATACAAAAACAATCTGTTAAAATTTAAAAATTTAAAAATCTACCATAGTACCCATCTACAGTTTCATTCTCTTGTTGTATGCATTGGTTAATGCAAGTCCAATCTGCTCTGGGTTTCCATTTTTTGGAAATTCAGTTTGTAAGACCTTTTACTCTGTTGTCTAGTTCTGCGTCACTATGTGGGAGTGGTTTAAGCTCTGCATTACGAGGATTCCAGGTGCCACAAATCATGTGCCAGTCTGGACCCACAATTTGTCTAACTACCTTTTCTACTTCTTCCCCATTCAAGTGGTAACTTAGTCTCATACCTTGTAAATCTTGTAAAAACTTTGTGTAATTAACTTTTGGATGGGGGATTCCCTCTGTAGCTTTCCAAATATCTTCCGGTGTCCATGGTCTGTATACTAGAAGAGTTGGGTCCTGCCCTTCCTGTCCTGCCTGAGGATTTGGTACCTCGATTAGTGGACAGATTTCTTCTTCATTTTCCTCTAGTGTGTTTCTCCCTGTTTGATACAAGTCTGTGTCCCCAAGTGTTTTACGTGTCCGGGACCTAGTTTCAATAGGATCTCTAACAAATGGTTTTAGTGTTCTTGTGACATCAGGATAACGTGGAGGTGGACCAGCTTGTCCTCCTGCTTCATATCCTGAAAAAGGCATCGGAGGGGGTGGGGGAGGAGGAGCCGTTGCTATTACTATATTATTATCCTCTTTATCTAAAAATAATGTCTTAGCATTTTTAGTTTTTTGTTCCCTTCGGTTTACTTCCTCAATCCACCTATGTGCCTGAGGAATGCCTAATTGTTGTTGTTTTTTTGCCTGACCTTCTGCGTCAGATTTAAGTTGTTTTAAAAGTTTAACTAATGAAATTTTATCTAATTTACCATCAAATCCATATTTATTAACCCATTTTGTATAATACCTTACATTATCAGCCCGTTGTAATTGCATATATTTTGCGTCTTCAGTTAGGGCCGGATCTCGCGATGTTTTAGTGCACTGATTTCCCATATCAAAAGAAAATGTTACGTAACCCTTTTCACCACGTGGTATTTCAGTTCCTTACACAGTTTATCTAGAATGACTGCCTACCTTATTCTGTTTCCCTGATCCCTGACAAAATATACAGTAATTTCCTCTTGTCCCTGATCTGTATAACAAATCTTCTGACAATAGTATTTACTGCAACCTAGTCCCTGATCTGAAACAGAAAAAGGCAAATATCTTCCTACCTGAGCCTCCTGAGTTGACCAGTTCGAGACCGCTCTTCAGCCGCAGATCAGAAAGTGGCCAGCCTCTCAAAACGACAATTCAGTCGGAGGTCTTTGTATTTCAAGAAGAACCGTTTTGGTAGCTTCTCCTGCGCAGTGTTCGACCACCGATACACTCTGATCTGTAGCTGTCTGAGGGTTTCCGATTCAAGAAGGACCGAACTGTTAAATAAAAACAAAGATAACAACACAGGAGGCTCAGATGCAAAAGTTTACTAGTGTACACCAGGAGGCAAAAAAACAATACAAGTACAGAATTTTGTCTGACATGATGCAGGAAGTACAGAATATTTTATAGTGTTTTTATTCAGGTTTTGCCCACCTTACTGACATGGTTAGTCACAGGGCATCTACATCACTTTTACTAACAGTATTCTATTCATAAAGATTGCTGATGTTATATTTTTTAAAAAAGCTTTCCCTTGGGAATAATACCGCCTTGCAAAGCACCTGGTCAGTTATAATGTCTTTCTGTAAATGTTACTCCTTCAAAGTTTCAGGCCTGCTTGAATACAATAGTTGGTTCAGTCTTGTAATACACTTCTTTGTTCTTCTTGCAACATTCTTCCAACAGCTGTGTCTTATCTTGATAACATTTACAAGGCCAATTGTCCCAGAGGAAGGAGAAGAAGATTTTCAATGCTTTATACATTTAATTTCCTGACCCAGCAGATAATCATTAGTGAAAAACATAAGCTTGCTGAGCTGGCTACTGCCAGGGTCAGAGTTCAAATACACTGCAGTTCCAAAGCTTCAAGCAATTACATGTAACATCATTCTTATTGCCATATTATTAATAGAATTAAATGCATTATATACTATTTGCTTTTAAACTAGCACTTTATATATGTTCAAATACATATTTTTCTAACACACATAGTTCCAACATATTACACAAAAGTGTATACAGTGCAGAGTATTGTGGAAACCCGTTTCAGGCATACTGAACAAAAGCTGTGTAAATCATTGGTAAGGGTCCATAGACTGCACAAGCAGTCAGCTAGGGGAAATGTGCCTATGAATAGGGACACACAAATTATAGGAATGAACACAGGGAAAGAGGAGAGGTGAAACATGGTAATGTACAGCAGATGAGAGCATGTCAATGAAGGCAGTTGTAGTATGAACACTAATCACATATCAACATGATACAGTATGGACTGCACAGTTATTTTATATTATGTGACTGTCACACAAGGTGACATATCAATGGAGAGGATTCTTTGTGATGTAAGCATTCTGTCATGAACAATGGAGAGGATGTATAGCAGGGGTGGTATATACAATAGGGGTAGGGTCCATATTGTGAAGCTGTGCAAAATACGTTGTCTGAAAATGAATGTAATGCAGCTGAGGTCTCAAACAAGTGGGACTCATAGTAACAGGCTCATGGACAACAGTAGACAGAAGCATGCACAATCTTGGACAATATCAGGATAATGCCACCAGTAATCTCATGTCTCTGTCATAGCATACGTGATTGCGAGTGATTATAGATGGTTCTGCAAGATCAATCTTGTAAAACTATAATGAATTGTCAAAAATCTATGAGGAAAATCAAGCACACCCTCCTGAAACTTTAACATCTGCTGGAGGTGTTAGTAGGTACCCTGCTATTTCTGTATGTGAGATTATGATCAATTCAGGCTAGTTGACAGGTGTGCAAGCCATATATATGGCACAATCCACACTGTTACAAATATAACCCATGGCATTGATGTTGTAAATGAGCTATGTATGTACTGAGTGCATCACAGGTACACGTATTAGAAATGCATATGGTATAACACCTTGACGGGGATTCTGCACCATCAGACTCTAATGTTGATGGAACAAAAAGAATACTTAGATATGGCCAATAAGATGAGTGGGAACTAACTGTGGCAAATGTGGAACAATTGAGTAACTCATCCCTGGAAGATGTGTAGGGAGGTAGATGAAGAAGGGTACACTGTACTCAGTTATTGGTGTGATATAAAGGCTATGAATTATGGAAGTATGATGGCCTTTGATGTGGATGTCCTACACATACTCAGGAGTTGTGTTACATACAAAGGAGTAGTCACCACTGTAGGAACATGCTGGTGGACATTTTGCATATCATCTACCCAAGCACACAGGTCACATACCACTTAATCTGCTCACAGGGGTATGTTGTCTATATTATCATTAGGTTGTGCATTTGCTTTTATAATGTAACAAATCTCCCCATGATTTTTGTCATCTCATGTGTCTTCATGGCTGTGGCAGAACCCCTTTGTATGTGCTAAAACTGTCTGTATTGTACTAATATCACACATGGATTCAACGATTGTCCACAATCTTCAGTTCTCCAGAAAGCTGTTTGGACAAAGGATGTGTATGTCATTCTTGATGTCTGTGACATAAATAATGAACAGGAAAGGGCCTAGAAAACAGCTTTGAAGTATGGACCTGATCACTGGACTCTAGATGTAGGCCACTTCACACACTTCAACATATTTATATGTCACATATCTGATACAGTAGTCTAGCCACTTGGTGATATAGGTGTTTATTGCCACTTGTGACAGTGTCACAATAATACCTTAGTGTGGATTTGTGTCAAATGCCTTGGCTGGATCGAGTTCTGCAGGATGATAGTGTTGTCTTCATGCATGCTCTTTTGACCTTCTTGAGGACATCTGATAGATGCAACAGACATAGATGTAGCCTAACCAAATCACACATACCTTTCACACACAGTCAGGATATTACCAGTGTCCATATAGAAAAGGTCCATGATGACATGTTGGTCTACCGCACAGATGATCAGATGACGAGAGTCAGGATGTGTCTATACATGCATGCATCAGATGATGTCCCCCCCACCAGTCAGATGGATGCATGTTGATGTGCACCCTTTTATGAGAACATATTCCATCTGAAGGCTGTGCTGAAGTATGGATCCAACCATGTCTGGTAGGGCTATATTTTGAGCCATGCTTTAGGCAATCTAGGATGTTGTCATGGCCCATTGATTCAGTGTTATTAGCCATATGCAGCACACAGATGTGCTGCCCTCCTTAGCACAGAAACTGGGTAATGCTTGCATGTATACTTTGGCTGATGGACAGTGGCAATGGGGGGGGGGAGGTGACATGTGAAACACATTGTCAGCTAGCAGATTATCTATTTTTTCTAGTTGGCTATGCCTGGTGGCATCCACATGCACATTTTTGCTTAGTTGTGTATTTCACTTAACATTTCAAATGTACTGGAATAAATGATTTGTGAAAAGACCCACAAATATGCATTCCACACACTGACACTATGCATACAGTTGTACAACTATAACAATGTCATGTACTTGCATCAATTGCACAACATATGCCTATATGTGTTTCATGGGCAAGCTGTGTTTGAGTGATGACACATTACAAATCAGTTATCTATGCATCTTACAGAACATTTCCTGAGACAAATGCTAATAGTTACACAATGGTGCTGCTGACCCCTTCAATAATCCTTGAGTATAGCAACACACCTGCACATACAATTAATTCCACAAAGATGCAGTTTTATCAAAATATGTGATACATTGTTTTGTATATCACAGCATAACAATATGTGTATGAGACAAGACTTATGTGATCATGTAATCAATATGAATTTATTTTAATGTTTGTCACATAACAGTTAATAATAAAATGTAGACAATTGTACACATATGCCATATTGCAATTGTTACTGTGATAGTGGAATGTGAACTGTTTCGATGGTTGATCTGCTGTGCCACAACAATGCATGTCCTAATACACCAACAATAAACATACAAAGTGCATCATACCATGTCACTCACATCACTCAACAAGTACCATTATGACTCTGTCATAGTTCATGTTGGGGTGAATTACTTGAGACATACCTGTCAGGACAAAATGAAGACACACATGGCTGAACTCTGAGATTATGTGTCCTAGACAGTTATGACCCTAGCCCTAAGCAGCATTCTACCTTCAGCCAGGTTGATGCCACAATATAAACAAAAAATAATGAACTTCAACAATTGGATTAGCTTCTGGTGTCAGTCCAGGGGGAGCCACTATCTCTCAGCTTGGCATGACATGGTCAAAAGGCCATGCTGCTTTGCCAGAGATGGTCTGCACCTGTGTCCTATAGACTGTCAGATATCGGCAAAGGCACTTGCCTCCCCCATAGGGCCTTTTTTAGACAATGTCAAAGCAACAAAAGTTCAGATGTGAAAAAAATCCAGTGGAGGCAAACTCAAAGTTTGCTGCTTAATGCTAGAAGTCTAAACATAAGGTTGCATCAGAGGAAATTGCCAACTTGCTAGCTGAGAGATGTGGTGCAAACTTTACCACCCTGGCCCCACCAGTCATACCCTAAAGCATAACTGACACCAGACCGCTGCCTAGTATCTCTAGAGATCAGGTCATATTTGCATTCTCCAAGACTAAAAACATAGCTTTAATGGTACAAGATGACATCCTAGGAAAGGCCTAGTGGACCCACTTAGCATCCGCTTTAACTATAGCTTGAGAATTGGCTTTGTTCCAGCAGAGTGGAAAACAGAAAAAGTAATCCCCTTCCGTAAAAGGGGGCCATCAACCATCCCTGGGAACTATAGATGCATAAATCTAACCAGTCTCATCTGTAAGGACATGAGAAGAATCATGGATCTTATCAACAAGGATATAGGTGACCTTCAAACTCTAGACCCAACCAAATTTGGATTCATTAAGGATAGATCATGCTTATTAAACCTAGTAGGCTTCTTTGAGAAAATCACAAAAGCCCTGGATGAAGGTAAGAGTGCATACCACCTATCTTGACCTGGCTAAGACTTTTGACACAATTCCCTACTCAAGTATCATTGAAAAACACCCCCAGCTGTGGATTAGCCCTTACATCACTAGATGTGTAGCCAACTGGTTCAGCAACAAAGCATATACTGTCAAAGTTGGTGACTCAACCTGTATTAATAAGCCATCACCAGTGGTGTACCACAAGAATCTGTGCTGGGCCCTTTATTGTTCGGAACCTATTTCTTGGAAGTCTACACTACAGTAGATGGCCTTTGGCTTACCAAGTTTGCTGATGATTGCAAACTGTCAGAAATCGAGTCCAACATCAAAGTTATGTTACAGGAGAGGCTAACACAGACAAATGATTAGTGGCAAAGCCCCAGTCTAAAACTAAATGCGAAAAAGTGGCATTATTTTTGGCTTTGGCAAAGTGGAATTGCCTGCTAATTACAGTACTGACAACACCTTCCAAGCTTAAACCCAGTGGTGCAGGACCTGGGTAGATAGCCATCTGAACTTTAACCACCAAGTTTCCACCCTGGCAAGGAAAACCTTCTATGACATGCACCTCATAAGCAAGGGCATCACATCCAGGTCTAAGGATGTTATAACACCACTGTACTCAACCCTCGTCAGACCACTAATAGAGTACAATGCTTCCTTTTGCATGTACATCACCAGACAACTGCAGCAGCTGGAGAGACTAGAGAGGTTTCTCACCAAGAAAGTACAGGGCCACCAAACCATGCCATGACATACATGGATAGACTGAAAGTTCTGTTACTGTACTCTGTATTGTATAGGCTGCTGAGAGGTGACTGGTGCCTGACCTACAAGGCAGTCTCTGACCCTCCTCTCATGGAAAAGCTGCACATCCGCAACTCTAATCCCACAAGAGCCACTTGCTATAGGGATCTTAACCTAATCTGTGGCATTAGCAGAACATGCTTGAGAGATAGATATATCTCCCAGAGAATGCCACTCCTCTGGAATACACTTCAAATCATGTGAAGCAGAGCTCCTCACTGACCCTATTCAAGTACAACCTAGACAATTGGATGGGAGAACTCAAAGTCACCCTGGGGTGGCACCCATGTTCCTCATGCTAGGAATAGTCAGTATGGACCAAAGACTCATTCTGAGAATTTTGCCAACCTGATAAGGACAGTTTGGGCTACTTGGGATGAACATGGCTTGACTTGCATAAGCTAAACTGCAACAATACATGTCCTAACATGCCAACAATATACATAACAGTATATCATACCATGTCAACAGTTCTCAGGGGCATATTACTGCAGCTGTTATAGAATGAGCGTGTAATGCAATGGCAGCAATGGCCATTAATACATTAGCTCACATCACAGATTGTAATACCCTATAGTAGCCATACTGTACATTCACACCTCAATATAGCGCGTCAACGGTAGCAACATTTACATGTCAACCATACCTCTCAACCTCTTAGGAGAAGAAATCTGGACAACGCCTGACATAACAGGGGACAACAGTCCAAAAATAGGGACACATTGTAAGTATTGCTCTTATGAACATATAAATTTTCTAGAATAACAAGATTTGTTTTTGTATGCATTTTCTGAAGGAAATGAAGTCTGAATCTCAACTGCATCTCATGATTTAGTTACTTTAATCCTTAGATTGCCCCGGTGATTTGTCAAAAAAACACCCACATTTTTTCTGAAGAAAAGACTAAAAATATGAGGACATTCTGTGAAAATCTATACAGTTGAAAGGTATGACATCAACTGATCATAGGATCATAGACCACTGTTAGGCTGATGACTAACATTGCATGAAATCATAGCCATTATTATAACATGAAAATAAAAATGCCTATATGTATATTACTGAAGATAGTAAGACTGTTATGTGTATGTGTATATTTGTTGGATTTCATTACATTCTGTCACTGTCTGTGTGGGACATTTGGACCACACCATGACATAATTAGCAATCACACATGCAGTTGTCTGGAGATGGTTTGCATAGGCTCATGGAAGGACCCTGCTTCATGATGTATTTATGCATATTTGACATGAGGACATCCTCCACCTCTCTGCAAGAAGGATGTCATATGGCCAGAGGACAAAGGAGAATGCATGGGGCTATATGAAAGGTACCCAGAGAGGTAGTGAAAGGAAGTGCTATTACAAAGATCACACACTGAGCATAATGCACCACCAACCACACATGCAGAGCAGTAGACTGGGCCTGATATTAACATTACACCTGTGAAGGCATAGAATATGAATGCCATGGAATGTTGTAGTATCAACACCACATATGTTCAACTGTAACACTGTCAAACTGCACTTTATGGAGTATGATATCATCATTATAGGCTGAGGAGAACACGTTGCGAGAACTGTAGGGCATGGATGTGATGTCACGTCCCTGTGTAAACTTGTCTCAAAAGTGATAGTTGTATGTATAGACAAGCAAGCAGTTTGCTGTCACATTAGAACACCTATATGTGCAGTTAAGGTAGATTGTAAATACAGTAGTTAATGCTATTGTCAAAGCACAGGTTTGTCTTGAATGGTCGCAGAGTGCATGTTACACAGGATGACAAAATCATTGTATGCTACAACAAGATGTTTGGTGGAGTGGCGGACATAGTTGTGGACTCACTTATCATTATAAAACTATCTATTTACAGAGCACAATACTTAGAACAAGAGCTACAGCACAATTCTGGCTTTTTTAGTTTTAGAGAATACTTTACAAATGATCACATTGGCAATGTCTGGTGAGGTAAAGATGGTAATAGCAGTGTCCCACATGCTGGTGTAAAATGTTCTCTATTATATCAACCAAGTGAACACACACATACACACACACACACACACACACACACACACACACACACACACACACACACACACACACACACACACACACACACACTGTTGACCACAGTGACAACAGAAACCCTTCCTATCTGAGTACACAGACTAGAGAACTCAGTACTTAATGCAAGTGCCATGGTACAAGACTGACTCTTTCAAGGCTGCAGGACCATTTATACTGGATAACATCATCACTGGATGTTTGAAACAAGATATTGGGAGGCCTGAATGAAATATATGTGCAGGAATGGGTGGGGAATATATGTGCAGGAAAGGGTGGGAGGCTGGCATAATGGTTAAGGTGTTTACCTTACAGACACAAGGTGCAGGGTTTGATTCCCACAGGGGGTAATTTGCTAGGCTTAAAATGACCCACAAGGGCAGTTAGTCTAGTACTAATCTATGAACCTAGGAATGTACAACTGCCAAAATACTGGTACTGCACAGAATTGTATTGATGACTGTAGGGTGCACAGCTTTGACTAGATAGACACACACCAGTTGCCTGCAGTGAGAACAGAACCCCTACCTATCTAAGTAAACAAACTACAGAACTCAGTACGTAATGTAAATCCCATAGCACAAGTCTGAATTTTTCAAGGCTGCAGGAAAATTTATAGTGGATGACACCATCATTGGATGTTTGAGAGAAGATGTTGGGAGCCTTGTCTGAAATAGATAGCTAGCCACATACAAATGCCAGCATATTAAAGATCTGCATGTTACTAGATTGATGAATGTACAAAGTGTAGCATTTGCTGCTGTATTTCCATTGTGCAGGTATACCTTAAAAAGACAGTTTTGCAATCCCTATGCAAACAGCTGTCCTCATTACAATTACTGGAAAAGCTGAATGTGTATTGTCAGTATAAAGATGTCCCTGGTATACAAGAAAGCATATTTATTTATTTCTGTAGTGTAGCTGATATATGTGTGAAGAAGTACTGAGAGACCAAGTTTCAAGTGCATGGGTGTAGGTAACACATAGCTACAGTGTAAATATGTGTTCTTTCCATAAAATGTGCATTCCCTTTGGTTGTGTTTTCATATGTACTTTCATAGAATGAAGACCAACTGGACAGTAAACATAAGTAGTACATGCTGTTGTGCACTTTCCATAGTGCACTGCCCAGCAGTTGATTTACATGATTGATGGCAAACTGTGCATGTGAGATAAACATTTATACCACTTTTTCCATTTGTGCATAGTTAAGTGGCAAACAAATGCAAGCCTCTGCCCCACTGATAAAATGATGAGAGTACTACTGGTTTGCTTACCTTCACTCAAGCACATTAAGTGGAGAGGCATGGCAGTCAGCAGTGTGGATAATACTGTGTGTAAAACACTCACCGGCTGACTAGCAGACCCTGTGGCAGCAGGTGTAAATGCATTTACAGATTTTTTTTGTTACCCAGATTATATAAGGTTTAAATCCAGGTGCATCTAATACTTTTAAATATGTATTTATACTGCAATTATTTTTTTTTTTATTCCACATTCATTGTTTGTTAGCTTAGTGTAAAATGTTTAATCAACATTGCGTGCACCACTGATGAGCTTTTCACCATCACTTGGCATTGTTGAGTGGTGCCAAACTCCACACAAACACAGAGGCCATAAAGTGAAGAGATTCATTTTTATTTTTACTTATATGTGTTGTGTGTTATTCTATTTTCTGAACAGATTAAAGGTGTTAAAATGGGGGTATATAGGAAAGTAGTAAAATGAGGGGCAAGCAGAGGAAGAGCAAAGGGAAATCAATATAGGAATGTGCAGGAGGGAGGTTGGAAAGAACCATGGCTATCCACTGCTTCAACAGTGTAAAATGAAAATGTGTACAGAATATTAGCTGAATTTGGACTGTTACCTCATCAAAGATGGGTGACAACAACACAATCATGTTGTATAGTCAATTGGATGCATCGAGTCTGTCAAGAAGACAAGTGTGCAAAGTGGAGAGGTATGTATGGGATGATATTTTTTGTGTGTGACAGGTACCATTTTTTTTACTTCAGTAAGAGAAGAATGTTTGGGATGTAGGTAATTCTGGGTCAGGTAAGTAGGATAGGTGAGGAAGCAGATGCAAACAACTGTACAAACAAGACAAGACACAGGGTCGTGGAGGGACATGGCAGGTTGATAAACACCATGATTAGGGTTAGGGAGGAGACATCAGATGCTCATACCTATCACACATGGGAAAAGTGAGAATCTAGTCCTCAATCACAGGACTGTCATCACAGTCCCCTTACTCCTTTGGCTGCTGGAGTGCTTCATGTTTTCTCCTATGGACCAGAAAAGAGAGCATCCTCTGCATCCAGAGTAGGCATGCACCACTGGTGCTGTGCACGACCCTATGCACCAAGCCTGGAAACTGCTAGCAGGTGAAAAAATCCCCACCTCTGCCACTACTTCTGGCATGTACCACAGCACCAGCTGCCAGAATAGTGCTACCTGATGTTGAGGGCCCAGATAGTGCAGATGCAGCAGATGCAGCACTCTCAGGTTGGGTCCCAGATGTGCTGGGCATTGTTGCAGGAGCTGGTGCAGTGGGGGTAGCCCAAGTCAGAGGCTTTGACCTCCCTCCCTGTACTGTAAAGCATTTTATGATTTGTCAGAGATGGATGCCATGGAAACATTTTGATGACATATAGAAAAATAAAAAAGAGAGATAAGGGTTGGAGCAAGAGAAAAAAAAGATATATAATTAGTGCCATTATATGTGACACACAATGCATTATCACAATAATAAAGTATTTTATTTCTGCTTTTACCTTCAAGTATACTTCTTAACAACTACAAACTATAAGTAGGGATTGTTCAAAGTCATCCTTGCAATGTACATATATTACACATATGCTTGGACCAATTATACAGATTAAGTTAACAGCAGGGCATTTATGCCACTTGTGTTGAATTAAATTATGTAATATTTTAATGGATTTTACCATATATTGGTTACTTGTGGTATTTGAATCCACAATGTCTGACTACAGTATTAGACTTGGCACTTACAGCTGGCTTGTTCTACAGACTGACGCATGCATACTTGCTTATACAGTTGGTATATTCATGCTTATTTTGCTATTACTGTATAGAAGAGCAGTACTTTAGCTAAAATAATAGTTATTTTGTGTTGCATACATACCCCTTGCTTCCTCAGTGTCTCTAGAAGCTGAGCATGGGCATCTCTGTTCACCATAATCTCTTCTTTGGCTGTGGAATAAAGAGAAGAGAACAAAAGAAGAGCATGATGCATACCAATCTTGCCTATATGCAGCTTTCTATCTACTATAAATTCTCTTTATTAGTATACTTACACAACTGTGGAATATCAGCAGTCCTGAACTCATCCAGTCACTGGTTGAGTATATATCACTTGCACCTTTGAGGTCATTCTAGTGATGCCTACACTGTTTGCCAGTGTGTGGAATGCCAGTTGCACTGGTGACAGCCTTGGCCAAACTATTCTATGCCTCAGACTTGTACTGAGAGCTGGTATAGTCCCCCTGCAGCAGCCTCCAGCTGTGGTGCTTTAAAAGTATCCCAGTGAAGATTCAGGACTCCTCAACACAACACCTCTGTGCCCTAAAGTGGGCACCTTTCCTTCTACACCCAGACATGTCTGGCCAGGGAAAACCACAATAGTTCTAACTGATTTCCCACTAATGCAAGTTATTGCATTTACTGGTAGTGCACAAACCCGAACAACAATGCCTACCATGTTTGCACAATGTTAAGCATAGAGCAGCAGCGCTAAGCAGAGAGGAAAGCAGTTTTTGAAACTGGAAGGTTAATCTGACACTTGGCATTAGTTTGAGGGCTATCTGCTGCCGTAACTCTTAGGTGATTTAACTTTGCAGACGTACCTGGGGCATACATTTTATGACCTGACACATGCTGTGTGTGTGACTTTACATACTCATAAAATTAGTTTTTAAAATGGGGGATTCAAACCTATGCATAAGGGACAAAGCATTGTTTTCTACAGCAGTGATTTTTCATCCTTGCCACAGAAGAAGTACTTCTCAGACATACTCATGAATTCACATGACAGACTGAGGGGTTAACTATGTATGTACATGATCTGAAAAGGTCCTGGTTTCTACATTCATGTGTTATAAGTATCATTGAAGTATGAATGGCATCACCCTCAGTAACACAAATAATTTGTATTAGCTCCACTTTTATACATACTTATTGTTATTTATAATTATGTTTACATTTGTTATGTGTTTTAAAATTGCGTATATAACCCCTAATAAAATTAGGAGTGTGTAATAATTGTTTTCAAGTAAATTTTAATAGCAATTAAAATGCAACAACACTAAAAGCATTTAGAATTTGCTTTATTAGAACCCTGGACCATCTGTATTATAGCCATACACTTACCTGCTGCCACATGAATAGTTAAAAAACAGTTGGATATTTTCATATTCATTATTAACATCTGTTTGTTAACCACCATGCAACATCACTTAGAGTGTTTGCTCGACTGAGAGCAAAAAATGCAACAGAGTATCCTTTATGAAATCAAGAATATCCTCATCCTTTCCAAAGTGTTCTGTCTGCTTCATGTGTGTGCCATAATGCCAGGTTTGCATGGCAGAAAGTGATGTGCAAATATAACAGGAAAAGCCCACATTGTGTTACCTTTTAGAGCAGTGTTTATTAGGTTTCATCCTTAAAAGGCAACAGTGGGACTTGATCCATGATCTAAAGATAGTATATACAGTGTCTCTCAATGTGTTTAGTAGATGTGCTACACACATAGATGATTAACAAAAATAGTTTATGTATTGTTTATCATAGAAGTACATTACATGACATTTATTGCATTTCTTCTTTTCCCAGGTGCACTAAACCATGCACCATGCAAATAGTGGTATTAAAAGAAAAAAAAATAAATAAATAAACAACATCACAAAATAAACATTAGTATGCATTATAGATTTTTACACATGGCTGGATTTGAATTGTCATACCAATGAACCTATAAAACACAGTAAGGGTGTCTTAGCCCTCTTTGCCAGAGTACCTTGCTGGAGGAATGTAAATCATTGTGTATGCAAGCAAGTCCCATTTCATTCACTGTATTAACAAGACATATAACACTTGTATATTCTGAGTTGTTTGGACATGTTAATTATATATTTAGTGCAATGACTGATGGCACAACCATTTATGCATATTGTTTGCAGCAATACAGCTGTGTCTTAATCTTTGTATTGTGGTCATTCTTCTCTTATCTGAGCAGTAACCTCATACATGCAGTCTGTATGGCATGTATCACTGTATGCATACGAATATTCATTGACAATAAAATACAGTTTTCAACAAAGGTAGGGGAGCTTGGATATTAGTGAACAGAAAATGAGAAATGTGTGCTGCCCACTTACATTTAAAACCTTGATACAATTACTTCTACACTTTGTACGTGTATCTAAGCTAACATACCCATACAGGTAAGGGAGTCTGAATTGTTGTATATTTCTTTCCCCTCCCACTAACCATTCATAGTTGCAATCCATTGCCAACAAACGCTGAGGTAGTGCCTACACTATGTTTACATCTACTACATGAAACCAAAAGTTTGGGAATCAGCAATTCTAATGAGTTCACACCTCATTTGCATATTCACTGTGCTCAGAGGCATGAGTTTACACCATAAGATGGTAACCATGAAGCAAGGGATCCTGAAAGTGAGAGAACTTGTATATTTGTAGAACACATAGGATTTATACTCCTTTAGATGTATCTTTACAAAAGGCTTCCAATGTTGCTAAAGTGTTCTTGTATTTTTCAGGTACATGCTATATTTGTTCACATGTTATGAAGAGAATTGTTATTTATATGCATTAAGAGATTAAACAGTTGCCTGTATGCACTTCTTTTACTTCACTCTTGGCATAGGCATTTTTGCCATGGATTAGCTTTCACAGATACACAGCCTTATTAACTGTCATTGCACGTATTATTGTTAAAACTGGTTACCTTACTGTCTTTCCTGTCTTATTCCATTGCAATATAAAGTGCTATATTGTCAAAGACACAGTGGTGTTTCTAAGATGGCACATAGACACCAACAGAGAAGTACTAGGCACAGTGAGAGGTGCCTAGCAATCGTATACAATTTACTTTAGAGTTGTACGCATATACACATTTTGTAAAAATTGTGCACAAAGCATTCATAGCAAGGAAATTATGTGTTATTCCTTAGATTCTATAAGCTGTCATTTTCCTGTTTTTTGGTTGGGGTGGGGGAACCAAGTACTACTGGTGTGCTTCCACATCACCAGTTGGGATTCAAGAGGTTTGCTCTTGCAATTGTGTAATCATCCTGGTATTTCCATGAATGTACGGGACAATTATATGTAATTGGTGGTATGTTGTAGCATAGCATTCAGGAATCGCTATAGGATCCTGGATGCTGATGTCTTCGATATACCCAGCATATGTCCTGTTGGCCTCTGAAAGGCTCCTGTAGTTAAAACTATAATTGCTACACATACCTTAGTCTCCACAGGTATTGGTTGCCTTTGGCTTGCCCTTGCTTTCTAATGTAGATGACAGAAGTTGCAGAGTTCCTGTAGAATGTCTCTATCTACCCTGTAGCACTCAACAATTTCTACATCATGCAGACTGTGGTAAGTTAATAGAGGTCTAAACACCCATTTCCTTCTTGGCTGGGGTCTATTTGCAGCAGCATAGACTTGTGCCTGTAGCTGATTAGCATACGACTCAGCTTCGGTTCTATATCACATTATAGAATTCCAAAATAACGAACACCATAAGCTCAAACTTGGAAGTTCGAAATGTGATATCATCGAAAGCTCAGAACAGCGAAGTTTTTCCCAGGGAAAAAATTTGCTATTCCGAGAAACACACACACAACACAAGCACACCAAAAACCTATGTCTAATGTGGGGTTCTTTACCCCCCACACCCCCCAATGTGGGGGGCTGTGCCCCCACCCCCCTACTTAAATATGCCAACTCTGAGATCGCACCACAGTGGAGGAAATAGTGAAGCCGTGGAACGGCCCACCAAATTCTTGCCCTGGGTAAGAATTTGGATTTCCGTGGCTTCAATATTATCAGCGTTCGCAGTTTCATGTTCGATGTAATGCCGTTCGAAATTATGTGCTTTCACGGTTATAATATACACCCTTCAGCTGCTTATGCTGTAATTAGCATGCCACAATGTTTACCATGTTTGTGCAGCTCTACACACTGTGTAGAGCCACTTATTGAATGCAAATCGGTGTGCTACTGTATGTAAATTGCACTGTGAAGTGAACTCAGGGCCGGATTCACAAAGGCTTGCATGGAGTCTAAGATTAGAGTAAGACTCCATGCAGCCAACATGTCTGCTGAGCGATCCAGGAACAGCCGGCAGGGGCGTGCAAGAGAGCTCCTAAAACTCCTCTTACACAGACAGGGCTAGGATATGTAAATTACCTTATTTGTTGCAGAACGTTATGCAAATGAGGTACATTTGTGATCCAGGAAACCCTAACCTGTCCGAGTAAGAGTAGTGTTATGTGCGGAAATGTACTCGGTTATCAACTGAGTACCGTGCTGCAAATAACAAAATGGAGCCATGACAACTCCAAATAATGGATGCATCCAGTTGAGGAAGCATGCCAATGGCCAAATACACAGCCATTGGCAATTCTACCCATTGCAAAAAAAAATTAATATTTTTTTTTACCTCGATCTCCAAAGTTTAAGCATAGCGCAGCATCGCGCAAATGTGCTGCACTGTAAACCCCCCCCCACCAAAAAAAAATAAAAGCCAAAAATAGGCATTTTATTATAAATATACATCTGCCATGCAAGTGAATGGCAGGCTGAAGACAACATGGCTACTGAGTAGAGGTTGCTAAGGGTGGAAACTCAGTCTAAGAGATGTAACCAAGCATTAGTAGGCAATCTTATGCAAGTGAGGGTAAGGATAGTGAATCCCAATTTCACATGGCAAATGAGCAAAGTTGGTGGAGTGTAAGAGTAGGATAAGGGGAGTATCAGAGTAGAATATAGGTGACATCATGAGGGGGGTATGTATGAAAGAATGTAAGCTCATTAGAGTAGAGTGGCATGTGTTTGCTGTCAGTTTCCCATCACTGGAAGAGGCGTGTCACCAGGTACCCCAGCTAAAGGCAAGAAATAGAAGGAGTATGCCATGGACAACACTAAAGTTTCTTGTAGAAGTGCCTGCACCATGTATGCGCGTGTGTGCACACCTGTAAAACCAAGTAAGACTGTGTGCATGTGTGTGCGCCTGTGTGTGTGCGTATAAGCCGGAGTAAGCAAGTGTAAGGTTGTTGAAACCTGTGTAAGCACGTTTGCGCCTGTGTGCATTTAAGCCGCAGTCAGCAAGTGTTAGGCCGTGTAAGCATGTGTGCATGCATGTGAGCTGGTGTGCGTGTGTTTGCGCTTCTTTGTGCGCCACTGCCCCCTGTGAAAACAGAAAGGGAAAAGGAAACAACAAATAGTAGGAAGTTAACCAGGGAGAACTAGCAGAGCTAGCAGATGAAAACAATCAGAATCAGCCAATTACACAGGCAGTACACTAGCCCAGCCCAGCTCAGCACTTAAAACTCTACAAACAACTTTCCACTATGTTTTTCTCAGAGACACTGCAACATTGCAGTAAGCTAATAGAAGTGAAAACTGAAAAAGCTTTACTGAGACAAAGAAATGTTAGGGGCTGCCATTGCTGTTATAAGGCGACATATGCAACATGCTGAGGGTGGTGACAATGCGAATGCTGCTGAGCAACCCACAGTGAGGAGACGGAGAAGAGTGTACAGGCCCTGGGTAACCTACCAGGGGCTACATGAGCTGGAGATGGTGGAGCGCTATAGAGTGGACAGAGACCTCATGCAGCAAATTGTTGAGCTGTGCAGGCCACGCCTCACACACAGAACCAACAGAGGGGAACCCATCCCAGTGGAAACTAAGGTATGTGTTGGCCTAAGAATACTAGCAACAGGTACCTTCCAGAGACCAACTGGTGATATGATGGGCATTTCACAGGCATCAGCATCCAGTTTACTGCACCAGTTCCTGAATGCCATATCAGCACATGTCGGTGATCATGTATATTTCCCCAATTCCCGTGAGGTATTAGCCAGCAATACGCGTCTTTTCCAGCAAATTGCAGAATACCCTGCGGTAGTAGGTGCAATAGACTGCATGCACATATGCATCAAAGCACCAGCTGGTGAGTGGTGTAGGGTCTACTATTACCACAAGGGTTTCCCCTCCATCAACTGCCAGGGCATGTGTGATGCCCAGGGCATAATAATGAATGTGTGTGCTGGCTGCCCTGGAAGCTACCATGATTCCCATATCTGGCATCTGACACAGCTGTACCAGACATTTGCCAATGGGGACATCCCTCATGGTCACCTAGTGGGGGATGCTGGATATGCACTTGAGCCATGGCTGATTACACCCATCAGAAATGCACACACAACTGAACAGGAATGCCATAATAAGGCACACGCACAAACACGAAATGTAATCGAGCGTGTGTTTGGGCTGCTCAAGTCATGGTTCCGGTGCCTGGACAAATCTGGTGGAGCCTTGCAGTACTCACCAACTACATGTACCCAAATAGTCATGGTATGTGCTATGCTACATAATATGATCCTGCGAAAACAGCTGCAGCAGGAGCAGCATAGGGCCGGGCCAAACAGCCCCCCACCATTGCCAAGGCCATCACAGGCAGAGCGTGACTCGGAGGAGGAACAACCTGAGCCTGCCCCAGTAGGCAGAAGGAGGTGTGCCCAGTATGCTTTGTCCTTGGCAAAGAGGCAACGCATAGCATATACACTGGCTCAGTAGAAACCCTGGAAATGATACCTCTCTCTAACTTGCACATATAGTAAAAGGGATGTCTAACTTGACACTACCTGTTTTCAAACATGTATAGGGAGTGTAATATATGCATCCAACATAGGCAGCCCTGCAGCACCACCTGAGGCATGATTGTCATGTGTTAAGCAATATAAAGCAGTGCTAAACAGCTTTTACCACTATTTAGTATATGTAAACAAAATTGCACACACTAAGTAGCATAACTTTGGGCAATGTTGAGCAAGATTGGGCAGCGTTCAACAATGTTGATTAACGTTGAGCAATGTTGTGCAAGGTTGGTCAAAGTTGGGCATAGTTGAGCAAAAACAGGTAAACATGGTCATATTTGCTTTACTGTTCCTTAAGCAGTCTGGTCTGCCCAGTATGAAAATATGAAGCATTGACAGTCCTCAAATCCAGGATACTGTGCACTATAGTCACAAAACTGAACCACTAAACCATGACAGTACTTCACTGGTCAGCCTGTAGGAATAAATGTTGAAAAGTCTATGCAAAGTGTCTCCTGGAAACCCCGCAGGAACAGCATAATCCCTGTATAGTTATGACACAAAGGTGAGCCCTGCAGTAAAATTGCAACTCGATTTACAACACATGTATAGTATAAATGTTAATATTAGGCATGTTCACACACGTCAATAAATGTAGTGGACTTCACATAGCAACATGCTGAAAGGTCACACTGGGCATGCTCACACACAGGCCATGTGTGAGTACAGCAGTGGGACACACATATCAGGCAGTTGCATGTGTTAACCCAGGAACCTCTCACAATTCACCAGTCTTGACTTGTACACACAGTGATATGACAACAGACACATATATAATATATTGGAACCCTGTCATAATCAAATATGTACTACAGATACTTAAGTTAGTCATAGAAAGTTGAAAAGCAAAGAAAAAAAAATCAGTATCATCAATATACAATGTGCACTGCAAAAACTATCCAATCCAGGTTATGGAAAGATTATCTGTGAAGGAGTCCATACAGAACCATGACACTACCTTCAGCTATGTCATAAATAGCAATGTACACTCATATATGTCCTGAGTCAGGGCCAACTGTAAATGACTGACAATGCCAACATCCTGTCAGACAGGCCCATACATACATACCCACCTCCCACTGACAAAAGACCCTGTCATCATACCAGGAGATATCACATGTAGAATGGGTAAACAGCTCCTTCCAAAGCTGAAAACATGGCATCAATTGGATTACATTGTGCCCCTATATGTTTCATAAGTGAACTGCAGAAAAAACAGAGCCTGCACCTGAACAGTCTGTTGATCCTCACCCTCTCTACATGATATAAAACTGTTGAATGGGTTACAGCAACATATGACACACTACACAGGTGTTGGTGCACAACAGACCATGGGAACTATAGTCTTATAAGCCGATGAAGTCTGATCTGCAAGGCCATGGAGTCCATCAGGATTGAAGTCAGAAACAGAGCTATTGGAAGCCTATAAAGACACAACCCTACCAACTTTGGACTGGTCATGGGCAGATCATGTTTCCCAACCTGCTAGACTGTTTGCAAGGCAGCCACCCAGGACATACATGAATGAAATGAAGTGCACATGTCCCACATACACTTTGAACAGGCCTTTTCCAACATCCCAGACACATGTCGTATCCACAAAATCAATAACCTGTGCATAAATATGTATTGTCATCGGATGGATTGGCAACTGGGCCACAGATAGATCACACAAGGTAAGATTTGTGGAGTCCTGTTCAAGCTGGTAACACCTGCTGTCCCCCATGTCTCAGTCCTGGGATTGCATAAATCTAAGTGCACACACATTACCATGTCTAGCCTGATGATGTCAGCATCCCACAAATATAGCAGTGTAAATGAAAGCTCCCAGTAAAGCATATAGTGCTTCGTGTTAATGCATATCTCTATAGTATCATAACATAGTTAGGTAGAGGTTTGAATCCTGCAATTGCTGTGTGTGTGATTTCCTTTGAGAGTATTGCCCTTTTTGGAGACTAGGAAAACACCTTAAAAGTGTTGCATTCCTGTTTGGCAAGCCTGATGATGTCAGCATCCTACAAATATAGCAGTGGAGATGAAAACTCCCAGTAAAGTATATAGCACGTCGTGGTGATGCGTATCTCTCTAGTATCATAACCTAGTAAGGTAGGGGTTTGAATCCTGCAATTGCTGAGTGTGCGTGTGTGTGTGGGGGGGTATGTTTCTGTGTGATTTCCTCTGAGAGTATTGCACTTTTTGGAGACTAGGAAAACACCTTAAAAGTGTTACATTCCTGTTTGGCAAGTCTGATGATATCAGCATCCTACAAATATAGCAGTGGAGATAAAAACTCCCAGTAAAGCATATAGCGTGTCATGGTAATGCATATCTCTCTAGTATCATAAAATAGTTAACTAGGGGTTTGAATCCTGCAATTGCTGGGTGTGTGTGTGATACTATTGGTCAATGTGTTGTGTGTTTAGCTTTTACTACTGTATGACATATCAGTATAACAACAGTATGTGCATTGCACACTTCAGGTATATGTGTGGCAAATACATATATGTACATGTGACCTCAATTAGTTCATATGTGTGAAGCCTGCTTTCTACATGAATACATCTGTTACCTATGACAGATTGTGCTGCTGCTTCTCAGACCTTCGGTCACATATGTATGTTTGTGACAAGGCCAGCCATTGTAGTGATCTGTGGCCTAGGTCATCTGTGTCACACGCACCCATGACAGTTTCTATAGAATAGTGTGAGTGAGGGTTCATGCCTTGGGTATATTTCAGACATGTTCAAACACAACAAAGTCTGTCAATAATGGACATTCATTATAGGTGTACAACAACTTTGTGGATATGTATACAGACTCCTTATTGGTTATGTGATACACCGAGGGACTTCAGAATACCTATGGAAATGTGAATACCAAAGGACAGATGACATAACACTTGGTTGTATGTACACATCGGTACCCATTCTACATGTTTGGGGCTACTACCTATGTGGTACTGTTGGGATACTATGTTTAACAAATATGGATGACTATGCTATATTTGGCTTACAGCTTTACAGCATGGGTTGGACAACAGGTCTGTATGATACCCTTGTGGAGGATAAATGTCTAATCCAGAGAATGCATTGTAGGCCACTGTATGCATTTCCAGATGTGGACGGACATATCCCTAATGTATTTGCTTGTACCTAAGCGGGCTACATGCCAGACAGGAGTGGTCCCAGGAATGGGTGGTGGTCAATACCACTGGTTACTGGTATAGTACAGTACTGGATGGATCCAAATGCTACTGAGTTCCCTACATCTGTGTGTCAGTTGTCAAGACATCATCTAACGATTGGTCATGGTTAGGCTGTTGAGGTTGGGTACACTACCAGAATGCAAACCAATGACAGATAGTAACAGTATCACCCACAGCATAGTGTCAAACCATGTCATACACACATGTGTACCCAAGTTAAAATGTATGTGCATTAAAATGCATACTGGCCACCAATAGAAACAAAGAAGTCTTGACACTGTGTAATACGGGGCATGTCACCCTTCCCATGTGTCCACTATACACGTACATGCAGACAGTGCACCTCCACCATGTTCATAAATGTACACCTGCAAGTCTGTACTGCACACATCACACAAGTACTGTCCACTCACCAACACATGCTGCCAAAACTACACGTATCAGCCAAGTGGCACATGGGTGGACAATACATTTTTTGAATTAACACTGTTGTAAACAATACTACATTGATTATCATAGCTTTAATGCATCATGCCTGCTCAGATATACCTACAGGGATATCATTACACTGTACTGCTGGTAACATGCTAACATTGCTACACTGCTATAAAGTCACCCTGTGCATCAGCACCATGTTAGCCTGTTCCTGCATCAATGGTACAGATGACAGGAGGTGGCACAGTTTCATCATATGCACAGGGTGTGTTGTTGGTTTGCCAGAGCCACACATTGACCCATCCAATCAACATGTATGTGTGTGTGTGTGTGTGTGTGCGTGTGTGTGTGTGTGTGTGTGTGTGTGTGTGTGTGTGTGTGTGTGTGTGTGTGTGTGTGTGTGTGTGTGTGTGAGGGACAACAGTACAGCATGGGTCAATGCTGATGTGATGTGTGTGTGTATGTGTTAGCCCTAGGTGTTTGGATTATGTGTGTGTGTCTGCATGCACACGGTTCCACCATGTGGCTGCCATATACGGGAGGTTGTGGGACAGCCACAGACTGTACCTGCCAGGCTGTACAGATCACCGTCTCTGGCCATGGACAGAGTACTAAGCCAGACTGGGTACTATCATCAGAGGCAGAGGCATGTCGACTGGACCCATGTCCCTGCTGGGACTGTCCAGAGCCACTTGCACGTGGTCTTCTATGATGGTCTATTGACAGCCCTGCTCCAACATTGCAGGGGCTGTTACTGCACCTACGGGAGCGGTTGGGACTTGTGTGTCATCCACAATGACTGCCAGCCGATGATGTTGCTGGCATACATTCACGTAGACATCTCGGTCATCCTGCACTGTCCTGGCACATGGACATTACATTGCAGAAGTCATCTAATTTTTCCCCCCAACGTCTATCAATGACCTCGGGGTAGTGACACACTGCACCCGCAAGGTCACAGATATTGTCATTGATAGCGGTGTCATGGGCCCTCTGCGCCCTCAGTCCCTGTCTGGTGTACCGTTCCATACGTGCCTGTGCCTGCATAACAGCCCGAAACATACCTGAGGTTCTAAGACCTGTGAGGGCATGTCTGCCTGGGACATTACGACCAGCGGTGCTCCCATGAGAACCCCTGGACATCCACCTATGTGGTACCATCCCAGAATTCTGAGTATGGCTGCTGTGAGGGGTTGCATGTGCCATAGATACCACACTATCCTGGTCAATGCATACTGTATGCTGTCCCTCAGCTAAGACCATTGGTGATGAGGGATGTATTGGCGGTATGAATGTGCACATAGATGGTGTGGAAAGCTGTGTACTGTCGATTGGCGGAACAACGACAGACCGTGTCAAACCTGCCTGCGCCACAACACATTTCATCATCTCCACTATTTGTGGCAGTGTCTTCAGGTTCCCTGCTGCACTGAACCAACACAACCTCAGCACCTGTGAAAGAGAGACAGGAAACACACTTTACAATCTGTTCATGATGTTAGCACACATGCACACATGAACGCATGCACATATGCACACATGCACACATGAACACATGGACACATGAGCACATGCACACATGCACACATGAACACATGCACACATGAACACATGAATACATGCACACATACACACCTGAACACATGCACACATGCACACATGCACACATGAACACATGAACACATGCATACATGCACACATGCACACATGAACACATGAACACATGCACACATGCACACATGAACCCATGCACACATGCACACATGCACACATGCACACATGAACACAAGAACACATGAATACATGAACACATGAACACATGCAGACATGAACACATACACACATGCACACATGCACACATGAACACATGAACACATGCACACAGCACACATGCACACTTGAACACATCAATACATGCACACATGCACACATGAAACATGCATACATGAACCCATGAACACTTGCATACATGCACACATGAACACATGAATACATGCACACATGCACACATGAACATATGCACACATGCGCACATGCACACATGCACACATGAACACATGCACACTTGCACACATGCACACATGAACACATGAACACATGTACACATGCACACATGAACACATGCACACATGAACACATGCACTCATGCACACATTAACACATGCATACATGAACACATGCACACATGAACACATGAACACATGCGCACATGCACACATGATCACATGGACACATGACCACATGCACACATGCACACATGAGCACATGCACACATGCACACATGAACGCATGAACGCATGCGCATATGCACACATGAACACATGCACACATGAACACATGAATACATGCACACATGAACACATGAACACATGCACACATGCACACATGAACACATGAACGCATGCGCACATGCACACATGAACACATGGACACATGACCACATGCACACATGCACACATGAACACATGAACGCATGCACACATGCACACATGAACACATGAACGCATGCGCACATGCACACATAAACACATGCACACATGAACACATGAATACATGCACACATGCACACATGAACACATGCACACATGCACGCATGCATACATGAACACATGAACACATGCACACATGAACACATGAATACCTGCACACATGCACACATGAACACATGAACACATGAACACATGCACACATGAACACATGCATACATGAACACATGCACACTTGCACACATGCACACATGAACACATGAACACATGTACACATGCACACATGAACACATGCACACATGAACACATGCACTCATGCACACATGAACACACGCACACATGAACACATGCACACATGCACACATGAACACATGAACACATGACCACATGCACACATGAACACATGAACACATGCACGCATGCACACATGAACGCATGAATGCATGCGCACATGCACACATGAACACATGCACACATGAACACATGAATACATGCACACATGAACACATGAACACATGCACACATGCACACATGAACACATGAACGCATGCGCACATGCACACATGAACACATGGACACATGACCACATGCACACATGCACACATGAATGCATGAACACATGCACACATGCACACATGAACACATGAAGGCATGCGCACATGCACACATGAACACATACACACATGAACACATGAATACATGCACACATGCACACATGCACGCATGCATACATGAACACATGAACACATGCACACATGAACACATGAATACCTGCACACATGCACACATGAACACATGAACACATGAACACATGCACACATGAACACATGTACATATGCACACATGCACACATGAACACATGAACACATGCACACATGCACACATGAACACATGCACACATGAACACATGAATACATGCACACATGCACACATACAAACATGCACCCATGAACATGTGAACACGTGAACACATGCACACATGCACACATGAACACATGCACACATGCACACATGAACACAAATACACTACCCACTAAAGTAGACACACACACACACACACACACACACACACACCAACAGCAATCCAGAACATACCCATTAGTGGTTGATGGTGGAGTACAGTATCACATGCCAAAGAGTCCTATCACATGTGTCAGCATGCAAGAAGTGTGTTGCTCAACAGCATGCAGTGCAAGTGTAGAGAGTCCTTGTTAATAACAGTATACATATGTTTGATGCATGTGTGTTGTTCAATGATTGGCCTCATCCTGGAACACAATGTGTACATGGACACAACATTGCTGTGCAAGTATTACATGCTTTTCAATGTCCTGTGCACCATCACTCGCAGGTGTACATACCATGGCTGTCAGGTGTATAGCAATGAATGTTATGTGCTGTACTTAGTTACTGTGACTGGATGTAGTGTAGTACCATCGGCCATCATCAGGCAGCATCATGTGGTCACTCAAGGCCACTAATGTGTGCCACACTGGCAACTATCCTGCTGTACCTGAACTGCTGCACTGTGGCTACATTAACCATTTATGCCATATTTAGCAACCAATTAGCTGTCAGTAGATACACACTTTTAATCCCATACATCAGTGCTCAGCCCACAACTGCCTGACAGTGCCTGGCATGTTCTATATATTAAACCATGTCCTGCACAGCAACAAAGTGAAACCAGTATGTAAGACTATACAACATCACATGGCACACTGTATGTGATACAGTGCATCACCTAGCCACAGGAGGTATATATGAATCTAATGCATATAGAAATTTGTTATCCACTGAAATGATTGTAAAGTATAGTTACAGTACTACCAGTACACCACACTACTTGTTGATATCAAACCCCTAAGTAACATATGTGCACATTCATCAATATAGGTGGCATACTGCTGTACTACACTATACATGTTGCTAGATATGCACTTATATCCTGTAACACACATACGACCCAGGCCATGTTACAGGCATACCCACACACACATCAGACATACCTACAAGACACAAAGGTATGGCAACCCAGATGAGCTTTACCTGTGTACCATACAGTCCTGTGTGTCAGCACTTACAAAACCTTCTGCCAGAGGTATGTAATGTGTGCGGACTACAGGTAACAAACAAAACAGTGTTTCAAAGCAATGTGGATATACACCATACTGTGCTGTTTATGCCTACAGCTTCAGGTAGTACTACAGTACATACGGGATTTGTATTCACTAGTGTCAACAATCAATGAGCATACATGTACCACTTTAGCCTACAATGGCACACTCCAGTCAAAACCATAGGACTATGTCACACCGTACACCATACTGCTTTTGCTGCCTAGCAATAGCATACATATCTTTTGCGGGGATCACAGCTAGAACACTACATACCATAGGTTCATAGGCTCATACTAGGCTATCTGCCCTAGGGCATTTATAAGCCTAGCCAGAGTGTGTTTGGCTTTTGCCACCCATTTTAAACAGTGACACAGAAGTGATATCCAGGGTAAACCTACGATCTCCCATCCACTCATCAAGATTCCTCTTGAAGAGAGTCAATGAGGGACTCTGCTAACCTGGACTGGGATTTTATTCCAGAGTGAAGGGAGCCTCTGGGTTATGAATCTGTCCCTCCAGCATGTCCTATTTATTTCAGTGCTGAGGTTCAAGTCTCTTGAGCACGTAGCTCGATGGGATTTGTATTTTCTGAGGTGCAGCATGTCCATTAATTCTGGGTTGAACATGGCTTTATACATCAGGCACAGATCGCCTCTGAGCAGGCGGTATGCCATTGAGTAGAGCTGGAGTTTCTTTAACCGGGCAGCATATGGCATCTGTTTGAGCCCTTTGATCCTCTTGGTGAGGTACTTTTGGGGTCTTTCCAGTTGCTGTAGGTGTCTGGTAAAGTACATCCCAAAAGGGGCATTGTACGCAATTATGGGCCTGATGAGGGATGAGTAAAGAGGCACGATGACCTACCCTGATCTAGATATGAATCCCTTCATGATTAAGTGGGCTATATAAAATGTTTTTCTAACCACTTTGGCCACGTGGTTGTCAAATGAGAGATTGCTATCAACTTGGGTCCCCAGGTCCCTAATTACTTCTTCTGTACTTAATGGATTACCACCTATGTGGTAATTTGTGGGCACTTTGTTTTTTCCAAAGGGGATGACTATACACTTTTTGGCGTTTAGCTTGAGGCCATGGCTCTGGCACCAGTTGTCTGTTTCTATGAGGCCCTTTTGGAAGATGCTTGTGTCGGCTGGAGAGTTGATTATGGCGCCCAGTTTGCAGTCATCTGCGAACTTGGTCAGCCACAGTCCTTCTGTGTTGGCCTGTACCTCTGAGAAATATATACCGAACAAGAGAGGTCCCAGGACTGAGCCTTGTGGGACGTCACTTGTAACTGGTTTGGAGTCTGACATGGCTCCAGCAATTCACCATGATATAAACATTTACTCACTAGGCTATCACACATATACACAACGTTGACACATTCACCTACACCTTAGTCAACCTCACATACAATTAATGCAACATGTACATGCGTGTGTGTATCAGGTCACAGGTAGCTCATAGGCTATTAGGCGTAGGACCTATAGAAGCCTAGCCATATGGTACCCTGCCCTTCAACACCCATGTAATTTAAGTTCATGTGCCCCTGTCATGCAGAGCCACAGAGGTGATTCCCGTGTTGTATTTCCTATGTCACATCCATTCATCATGACTTTTTCATGACGAATGCTAATGAGGACCATTCTTTGCTATTGATAGGTAGTTAGTTCCAGGGTGTGGTATGTGTCTGAGATGAGCATGTACCACTCCAGCATGTTCTGCTGTTTGACATTACAAGGTTCATATCAGTACAGTGTGTAGCTTGTAGGGATTTTGATCTGTTGACATGGAGCATGTCCAACACCTGTGGGTTTGGAATAGCTTTGTATGTTAGGCAGAGGTTGGCTCTGGGTGTGCGGTATGCGACACAGTGTAGCTGTGGTTTTGTAAGACAGTCTATATCGGGCATCTGTTTGAGTCTGGAAATACTCTTTGTGGTGTTTGTGCCTGGCGTCTACAGTTGCTGTAGATGCCTTCTGCGGTACATACCAAAATGCCCATTGTACTCTATGATGGGTGTTATGACTGATGAGTAGAGTGGAACACTGACTTCTCATTCCATGTATGACACACCTTTTGTGATGACATGTTGACCGTACACAGTTTACATGACTATTGTGGCACTGTGATTATCAAAAGGGACACTACTGTCCACCTGTGTCCAGTGGTCTCTTATCACAGTTTTGGTGTTGAGTAGACTACCACCTATGTGGTAGTTAATGGGTACAGGGTTTTTAACAAAAGGGGTGGCAATACATTTACAACATTGAGCTTGAGCATACATATAAACATCCATTGGTGTACATATAGATTTACATGTAGGCACATATACAGTCCACCTTTCATGGTGGGAATATCAATTATGCAAGGGTTGAGAGAGATACAGTTATATAACGATTTTTCACAGCCTTGTGCAGAATGCATTGAGGGTATTCTCAGGCCATGTATCTTTAGCAGGACTCCCTGTCTGGAAGACTATAAACTTAGCAAACCATACCCACAGTGTTTAAACACCACATGTCATATACCAGCACTGTATGCTGTCTTGTTTGCCACACACTACAACCTACATGAAAATATGCACATAACAACCTTCACCAACATATATATGTCCACCCTTCACAAACAGTTGCAGTATGTACCTTGCTCTATGCACATGTTAAGATGCTAATATATCTGACACATATCTATCTCTACATATGTGTGTGCCATACACACACAAGGTACACACTGTTGTATGTCTGTAGACCTCACGGATGACCTATTGGGCCTTGCTACAACATGGAACAGTTGTCACATGTGTGCATGGCAGTAATATTACAGGGAGTATTTATAGCTGCTAATGCTACATTACTATACTAGCCTGGTACAGCAGTTGCCAATGCTAAGCTACACATTATGTGACTATCATGCATATGTTACTCTGTCACATCCATGTTTATATAGCTGTTTGCACTACTCCCCCAGGCAGCCATTATACACAGCACTGTACAGAACATAGGTGACATGATTGGATATTTGACATTAAATGCTGAGCTACATATCTCAGTTATGTCCCACTGCACACAACTACACAGTAATTTGTCCATGGCAGTAGTCATGCATGGCATCAGTGCATACATACCTACCTACTGCTGCCACATATGCATGTTTCAAAGTATTTACAGTACTCTTCATAAACATCTACTACTTGCCAGTAATCACATTTCTGTCACATACCTGTTTGTCACGTTCAGATCCGTCTGTTTTTTTTTTTTTTTGGACATTTTTTTTTTTTTTTGGTGTTGCCTAAGTAGAGATAGCTTCTACTTAATTCCCTTTCTTATTAAGTTTTTTTTTACTTAATTAATATATTTGGTGGATGATTCACTAGAGTATCCTTACTCAATTAAACTTTTGCGTTATTAAGTAATAACTCCTATTTACTCAGACACAAGATCTGTCTAGCTGTATCAGGTGCAATGTAATGATTGCATGTGGGGATAGCAAGTACAGTCTGCTTTTATAGGTATCAGCAAATGTGCATGTGATGACCTCTGCACCAATTGGTGCACAGCATTTGGTAAATGCATACAGCCTGCTGTGTGGTAATTGCAGTACTCACTGTCATAGCAACCCAATGCTATAAAATGCTAGGCTTTGTAGGCATAGCCCTTTCAGATTTCCAGAGTGGGCCCCATGCTTGTTTGCTGTGTACACTGTTGTTTAAGTCAGAAGGTTGGTATACTTCTTATATCTGAAGCTAGAGGTGTAGACAGTGATGTACATATTGTACTCAGACCTGACTGTTGTCACTTCCAGTACAGAGCTATCAGTGTAGTGTTTAAGTCACCCCTACAAATGCTTACCAAGATATATGTGAGTATGTAGTTTCATTTCTACTTATATAATTGACTGTCATACAAAAGTAGTTATTGAGAAGTATTCGTTTGACACATGAACTGTTTGTGGACTGTTTTACTGTGCATATTGATGTACTCACTTCTGCGGGGTTTGTGTACTTTTTATTGTTGACATTAGCACAGGAGTCTCAGGCAAACTGGACAATTCCACTACTGAGTATGCCTACCTACATCCTTGGTTGATCCTAAACACACATATATTTAAAATATGGGGGGGGGGTGCAGACATACAGAGAGTATTATGTCTTATTGTGTGAGTGTTATCTTACTAGACTTAATGGATTGGTGTGTACCTGTTGGTTTATCAAGGCAGGTGGTCTGTCTGCATAGGTCCCAGCTGTGAACCTATCCAGATGGTAGACAGATGTTAGCCTGTTATTCTTTGTCTGTGCAACCCACAGGTATTTTCAGCACTGGTACAATGGCATTGTTACAGTCAGTTGCTACCAGTACATGGCTAGATCCTTTGGTATTTCTGTGTTGTACTCCTACATAAGGGTATGCTTGTCGAAGTCCGCACAAAGCTGTTTGCAGAGTGTGTAACAGCAGATGAGCTGATATGCCTGTGTGTTTGTGCCTCTGCCAGGCCTATGAAACACACAGATACATATTTGTTTGGAGTCAGGGATAGGTAGTTAAAAGTGAGGTACACCTTCCAACAAATAGAGACAGTAAGTGTAGACTTGATTGAAGCAGGGCAAGTGGATTTGTACTCCTTTTATGAAGTACAAGCGGTGTCTACTGTTATTATTGTGATTATTCATTGTGTAATACAACACCTCTCTGACTAATGTCAGTACTTTTCAGAGCGATTCAGAGGGACACAGCTAAAATATGTTTCACAATCAGGAAGTATGGCCTCTGCCCTAATCAGATATGCCAGTGTTTGCCCTGCTATGATACTGTGTGGGGGTTGTAAAGTGCCTCAATAACATTATTTGCTGATAGAATGGCTGCTTCTCTTATCACAGTCATGTAATGCAATTCCACAACAATTGCTGGTAAAGATCCACAGAACAAGCTTTGTGTTATGGCCTTCCTATTTTTCCTTTACATTCACTCATTGTTTTGCATGATATATTTATTTCAGCACCAAGTTGCTGTATATTTGCTGTGGCTTAGTGGTACTTCATGCAGTCAAGTGTGGCCAAGGTCTGGGGTTCGAGACTGATAGAGGTGTTTTATTTTGCTGCTGAACAGAACAAGGGCCCTGACATACAGAGTGATTAAGGCACTTTTAAGCAGTTGTAAGCAGGTTTGCCCAAGTTTGTGCAATGCTTAGTGATGCTAAGCTTAGCGCACACTCGCTCAAACCCGATTGCTACTGCTTAAAAGTGCTTACTCCCACTAACCCCCGTGCTAATTTCTTTTAAAGAAAAGAAAATGGGGAGATAGGAAAGTGGTGAAAAAGGGGGCACAAAGATGGAAAGACAGTAGGGAAAACAGATCGGGATGTGCAGGACGGGTGTAGGGAGGATCCATAGATGCCCATTCCTTTGCCAGCAACAGCTGTGCATATGCTACAAATTTGGAGTGAAATTTGAAACTTTCCACCCCTGAGAGAGGGGTGAGGACAACAAAGTATGTTGCACTGCCAATTCTAATTATCAGTTTACATGTCCAGCAGATGTGTGCAGAATGGGCAGCTATGTATGGGACGTAATTTTTTTGTGGGTACAGATTGCCTGTTTTTTTTGTTTTTTTTACAGGTGAGAGTGGAATGTGAGGTAGAGGAAGTAGGTATATTTGGGGAGGTAGGTTGGGGAGGTAAACAGACAAGACAAAAAGATGCATACAGGGACAGACTATGACACATGGGGTGGGTGAACACAATTGACGGTGACGGATGTTTAGAAATCACAAGCCCATGAGCCCGCAGACGGTAACAGTGGGACTGAGATCTCCATCCATGGGCAGTCACCACTGAACCTTCACAGACCCGAGGGTGGCTCTGCTGGGGGCTGCATAGGAGGGGCAGGCTCACCTGTGAGTCATGCCACTCTCGCCTCGAGCTGGTGTAGTGGATCAGTGACTAAACACTGGATCTCCCTATGCACCACAACCTGGACCCTTCGGAGGGTGACAGGTGGCCCTTCTCCACCCACGCTTGCAGGGGGGGGCGAGCCCCATCCCCTGCAGCACTTCCACCCAAAGGTGGCACAGGACCAATGGAGGAGGGTAGCCCAGGCTGGGCACCAGACCTGCTGGGGCCAAGTGCAATCACCAGCTGAGGAGGGACAGGTGGGTCCGCTGGGACCGGCCTTCCCATACGTTCTGTGATTAGGTGTGTTTAATTACAACATAGACAACAGCTTTCCAAATTAGTTGTAACAGCATGCAGTAATATTCCCATTAACCCAACACACCAGGGTTACAACAGTTGAACAGCAAGCATAACACATGCATATATTGAATGACAGTGGACATTACAACAGCATGCAGGGATGATTGATGGCAACAGGCCACCAAGATTGTGGTGTTTGAACAGGGCACATGCATCAAAGAAAAAGCAGATTTTTATAGAACAATAGGACATATGTCCCAACAAATGTTTTGAGATTAGACATACCCATTGAGGTGTGGAATTGCATTGTTTATGCACATGGAGTAGGGTGTAAAAAGAAACCTCCATTAACATCTTATTGGTACTTTTACTCAACACTACATTCCTATTGACTGCAGGCGTATATCCCTACATGTATTATTACACTAGGCAATATGCATTAGATTGTGTAATGGGTTTGGCTAGTTCATCATATACCTGACCTATATCTGACATACTAACTGTCCAAGTTGCAGATGTTACTGCAACATATTTATATTTTATTTTTATATTTATGTATCTACATATCTGGATGTGTTCACGTGACTTTTTCAGTTAAATTTCTACAGAACTCTACATTTCATGTAGCACATTCACATTTCTGGGGAACACCTTGACAAGCTACTCGTGTGCCAGAATTACATATGCATGACAGCCATTTACCGACTGTTGAGGACTGTTATATGCTTCACAGCTACTGGCACTTCCTTCATCCACTTTATATGAGACTGCACAACTGTGGGTTGACAGCACTTTATACAACAGTACTATTTATTTAATGCAAGGGTACAACAACATTTCAAAGTAAGTGACACAGACACACTCCAAGTATTATACCTTTATTAATTACATTCAACACTCTTTTCTGCAGGCTCTCTCCTTTATTTGATATTACAGTGCATACGGAAGACCTATTCAGGACATATTATGCCTTTATTGATAGGTTACAACACTCTTTTTCAGGCTTGCTCACTTATTTTATATGACAATACATGCAGAGATAGTATTCCAGACTTATTTCACCTTTATTAATGGATTACTACACTCTATTTCTGGCACTCTGACTTATGTTAGATAACAGTACATGCAGAGAATTTATTCAGGGCATTTTATAGCTGTATTATTGGGCTACAACACTTTTTTCATGCTCTCTCACATATATTATATAACAATACATGCAGAATAATTACTAACCTGCCTGGTGGTGCAGCCTTAGCAGCCTATCTGCATAGGCTTGCTGATTCGCAGCACGGACACCTGCAGCTGTGAAGTAAATGAAGGGATATTGAGACATGCCTATCCATTATTTAGACTATAATAGCATGTCTTACATACTGCATTCCATGGCTACCTACTCAGTGGTGGGGCATCTTGCATATGATGGGCCTCCTGGATCCATTGGTTCAGTAGTTCCTGCTTCCATCTCTTCAGATTTGCATGGTGGTGACGGACCTGCTCACCAGTCCGAGGGACACCTGTGGCACTGGTGAGTTCATGAGCCAACCGGTTCCAAGCCTCTGCCTTATACTCCGTCCCTTGGAACTGGCCCTGCAGGAGTCAAGACTCATGACAATGGACTAGGAGCCAAACCATGTATTTTGAATCCTCGATGCCCCAGCGTTGCACTCGAAAGCGAGTACCCTTTCCAGTACCAGACATTCTAACTGCAGATGGGAGCTAAAATCAGTTATGGCAAGTATTCCCACCTATGGAGCTTAAATATGCCGCATTTCCACGCATTTTTTTGTGATTGGACGTTTTTGAAAATTCTCGGCTGACTGCAGACCTGCTTAGCAATGGTTAATCTATCATTTATAAGTATATGTATGTTAACAGTGGATGTTTATCATAAGCTGTCATGGCTTAGTGGTTCAGTACTTTGATTATGGTGCACAGTGTCCCGGGTTCGAAACTTGTCATTACATTTTATTTTACTACTGTCCAGACAGGCTAGGGTGTATGGCTGTGTTTAGGCAACTTTGCTCAACGTTGCTCCACGTTGCCCGACGTTGCTCCATGTTGCCCTACGGTGCACTGGTTAGCGTGGTGCGCAGCTCTGTGCAAACTTATTGCGCTGGGTAAAGTGCTGCTTAGCTGTGGGCAACTATATTGCGCTGGGTAAAGCATTGCTTAGCTGTGGGCAACTAGATTGCACTGGGTAAAGCATTGCTTAGCTACGGGCATTTATATGTCAAGATCCTTCTTACATTTCTATTTTGTTCATTGATACATAGGCCATTTCAATGCTTTTTAGTAATATTTTAGTCATATATATGTCAGGAATTATTTCATATGCTAATTTAAAACATAAAATAGAGAGGGGAGTGGTGGGATTCAAACAGTGAATGCCTCCTCTTTGTGGAAAGGCTCAACCACTACGCTATTGCTACTTGGATTGATTTGCATAAACATTTGTTATTATGCTCTTCAATGTCGACATTGCTAACTCTAGCTAAGCTATGGGCACACCTGCGCAAACACGTGCAAATATGGGCAGCTATATCGGGAATTAGAAAAAAAAATTATATTTTACATTTTATAACTCTACGGGGGGTTTACCATGTGAGGGAGCATAGTGTTGGGTATGTTGACATTTGAGCGGACTCACTCATGTGTGTTGACATTTCACAATTCAGACACTTGCAGGGGCATGTACTTTAGGACTGCTCGGCAGTCAGACACGCCCCCTGCCTTTCTGCACGGTCCGTGTTAGATTTGGAGTGGAGTCAGTGTGCCCTCATGAATATGCATGGCACACTGATGTCAGACCGTTCAACAGCAGTTTCCGAGTAAGACTTATTTAGTCTTACACGGAGGTTTTGTGAATCCGGGGGACAGTTTTAGTGGCTCATGTGGGCTTTATCGAATCCACACCTCTAAGTCTCCCACCCATTTAGTTTTTCAGCATGTGATGAAGTTTCATTTTAAAACTTCCCAGTTTTGCACTAGCTACTGGGTGAAAATAGAGCTGAGCATATTGATTTAACTCTTGTTTTAAAAAACATTGTCAAAGTTCACCCTTAAAAAAGTCACCAGTCTAAGCAAGAAAGAAGTGTGAACTAAAATGATAGACTATAAAAAAGAAACTTTTACCATATACATAAAGAAAAATGTTATAAGTAATTGGTATAATGTATCATTATACCTCCAATGTACATAGATGTGTCTGTAATTCCCATGCTTTTGAAATCTAGTTTCAAAAAACTATTGTTTGATGGAAGTCTTAAAACCTGGGATCCAATCTGAACTTCTTCAAAGACTATAACTTTATTCCAGTCTATGTTCCACATAGTAAGACCTTCTCTAAATATTATCCAGTCTTTTAACATATGAGATATGTCTACTTTTTGGGAAAGTGCAAGGAGATGGGCATTGCCAAGAGTTATATGAATCCCATCCAGTAATTTCTTTATTATAATATATCTACCAGGACTAAAGGCTCTTTCAAAATGGCATTTCTTTGATACAAAAAACCACCATTTATTGTTTTTCAGTTCTCTCCTTGACAAATGACATGACTCGATCAAGTCATCCAAATTTTCATACTTTTTGAAGCTCAAGCTCAGTTAGATGCATCTCCTACAATAGCATACCTAGAAAGAAACTTAAGAGAAATGATACATACACATGAAAATTTAAGAACGTTTATTTCATAATTTGACATGAAAGTCCCTTTCTCAAAGCGCCAAAGTACCCCTTTTCATCACTTAATAATTCTAAAACATATCTGTAGAACAATAAAAATATTATTTTTATTCTCAAATTATTGCTCAATAATACCATTATAGAGACATCAAAGTCTCCTAACCGTAATTTCAAGGCTTGTAAACTTCGAGTACTGGAACTGTAAAAAAAGTATGAAAATGTAGCAGATAAGCGAATGGCAAAGATTGATGTCATCCATGTAAAATCTTTTTTCCAGGGGGCACCCCTAATATTTGGGCAAGTTCTTACAGCTGTCAAACTTTGAAATACTAACTCTGCCACACTTTGAATAATCTGTAATTCTCCAAGAAAGAGCAATTTTTTGGACTTGAAATATAAAACTCTTCATTTTTGTTCATTCAGTCTTGCTATTCTGGAGCTTACAATTACAAATCTCATAATATCAGAATGTCACCATCACATCTATAAATGGTTGTTTCAATTTAAAAAGACATGCAAGTGTAAGCTCAGAAAGCTAAATTAAACAATTTTATCAGCTGTGTACCTGTTCCAATAATAATTTCCAGTGCAATATACATATATATATATATATATATATATATATATATATATATATATATATATATATATATATATATACATACATACACACACTTATTGAAAGCTTCTTTCATTGAAACTCATTTGGTCAAGCCAATTTGATTATTTGATTGAAAATTGTTCACTGAAAATGTACTTCACAACAGAAATACCATAAGCAATCAACGAGATTTAATAAAGCTTACATGATAATTATTACTGTATGCACTTCGCGGAGCAAGGCACACATGGCCGCAAAATATTTTACATTCATTAAACTCTGTGCAGTGGTGCACACTCATGTGCAAATATAGAAACTTTTGTGGTATGCATATTATAGCTCAAGTAGTTGAATTTTATGATAATGAAGCAAATCAACATGGTTAAGTGATTCAACAACCTCTAAAGCAACTGTGTATACTTCGTGTTCGTGTTGGTCGTGTATTCCAAAACTCTCTGAATACTGCCACAGAAATGAGTATACAAGGAAACAAGAGTAAGTAAAAGCTCTTACATCTGCACAGATCTCCCCTTAACATGTAATGCCACACATATTCTGACCAAATTATACATGGTGGATGCTAGAAAATCAGTGTAACAATCATAATAATTTCATTTTAAGTGCCATGACATAAATGAAGCTTTGCTCCCCCTCCCCAAAATGAAACATTTACGTGTAAGTAATGCAGTATGCCGAAGTGTAAAATCATATTGTAATGTAAGCACATGCAGGATGTAGCTGATGGATTACAGTATTCCTCTGTTACAGCACTGGGCTCCCATGCAGTTTCCCTGTCTACATGGTTACTAACCTTGTAGATTCCAGGTTGTCAGCACGGTGATGATTTAAATCAGGTGAAAACGCATTAGATTGTTGAAGCTCAAAAAAGAGTAACCATGTAGAGATGTTCACTTTGTTTAAGCACTCCCGCAGTGTTTCTGTTGAATGCATGACAACAGTGAATGCTGACATCGGGGCGGGGGGTATCAGGTTACAGTTGCAGAGGTTTATATGTAGGGTTGTGAAGGATGAAAGTGCATGTAATCAATGTACAATTCCCAAGTTCTATGTCATCCTCATTATTTGTTTGTTAAAATATGTGGTCTCTGTCCGGTTTAACTTTTCTTTTTTACTTTGCCATTGTTTACATGATACGACTCTTAGTGCCACCATGAAAAACAGAGGAATGAATGCAATGTTTCTCTGTGTTGTTACGTAACTATTCCTGTGGTAGAACACGTATGTTTTAGGACTGAAATATAGATGGCCTGGCTTCACCTACAGGGTGTGTAACCTTTCCTTCACTTTTTATGGTCCACCTTTGTGCGATATCACAAAAACAGAAAAAATATCAGTTTTACCTATGCTTACCTTATTTATGCGAAGGTGTGTGGAGGTGTGCATAACTGTGCATACTGCAATAATGAGCAAGCAACAGGTGCATTTAATAGATGTTATTTATAGCATAAGCAGTTGAATTGCATGTTAATCAACCAATCCAACACAGTGGAGCATTTCAGCAATGTATAACGTATCCATGTGGCCTCCATCCTTGTTTTTCCTTTCTTCTTCAATACGACTGGAGTAGAGATAAGGAAATTTTAACTGACACAATGCTAGGAGCTGCTGCAGCTATTCTACAGGCATTTGCTACAGGCTAAAGCCAATACTGCTGGTGCTGCTGACAATAAGCCTAGGCCGAGAAAGAGAAGAGTGTTCAGGCCCAGGGTAACTTTCCAGATGCTATATGAGCTGCATATTGTAGAGCGCTACAGGGAGGGCAGGGACACATTACAAGAACTCTGTGAGCTCTGTAACCCTCAACTCAGATCCAGAGCCAACCAAGGGAAGCCCGTCCCAGTGAAAATTAAGGTATGTGTGGCCCTTAGAGTATTAGCTACTGATACCTTTCAAAGACCAGCTAGGGACATGATGGGTGTGTCACAGGCATCAGCCTCCAGGATCCTCTACCAATTTCTGGATGCTATGGTCATACATGCCAGTGAGCACATATTTTTCTCCCATATTTCTGAAGAGAGAGCCAACAATACGGGACTATTTTACCATTAAGCACACTACCCTGAAGTATTGGGTGCCATAGACTGCACTCATGTACACATTAAGGTACTACTTGATGAGAAAGGTAGAACCTACATTAACTGCTAGGGATACCACAACATTAACTGCCAAGTCATGTGTAATGTCCAGGGACTTATCTTGAATGTGTGCATTGGCAACCCTGACAGTTATCATCGCTCCCATATCTGGCACACATCACAGCTGTACCAGATGTTTGCTGGGTGGGGACATCCTACAGGCCCATCTACTAGGGTATGCTGGCTAAGCTCTGGAATTGTAGCTGATGACACCCATCAGAAGTGCACATACACCTACAGAAGAATGCCATAATAAGGCACACACTGGAACTAGGAACATCATAGAGCAAGTGTTTGGGCTTCTGAAGTCACAGTGCCAGTGCCTAGATATATCCAGTGGACCCCTGCAGTATAATCCACACATATGTGCACAAATATTCACAGTAGGTGCTATGCTCCACAATCAGATCCTGCGGAAACAGCTGCAGCAGGATCAGCAAGGGGAAGGGACACCCCCACCAATGCCTACTTCACCACAGCCACAGTCAGAGGAGGACTCCAAGGAGGAACCCCCAGCTGCTGTCTCTGTAGGCAGAAATAGGAATGCTCAGTATGCCCTTGCTGTAGCTAAGAGACAATGCATTACATTCATTGACAACCTAGGGACCTAATTCCTCTCTCCTACTCACATACATATAGTAAAATTGATACCAGGCAACTCACACAACCTTTACCTCCATATGTATTGGCTATGCACTGCTTGTATCAGACAGAGTCAGCCCTGAACAAAAGGTGTGTCAACTGCTGCATTTGCAAGTCCTGAACCTAGAGTGCATACTTTACTAATATTATTGCATAGCCTTGTATTTCCTAACATGGTACAATAAGCAAGTAAATAGTGGTGGATTTGTACAAAAAGTAACTTAAAGTGTGACGCCAGACACCTATTTCACTTATATCTTTCCATTAGTAATTAGCAGGCCTCGGGTATGAAAGATTCACAGTCAAACCTCTGAAGAATTCTGATGCTCTCTGAATAGCCTCATTTTAGCACCATACCTTTGTACAAAGACAGAAGTTAGAAAGTGACGATGCACATTGCAGTTTCAGACTTCAGACTTGTTTGTGTCATAACAATAACTGAGCTTTGTCTTTCGCACTAAAAGAGAAGTGTACCAATGTCCCTGCCATAAAAGTAACTCAGCTATGCTAGCCCCAAAAGAACATTATGTGCGTGTTTATGCCATCCAACCTGGACTTCATTTGTTGGCAACTGTATATCATATTATTCCCAGCTGATATCCTCTCACATGTTAAGGCCAATAATATAGAATAGCTTACACACTGCATATGTTAAGTAACTGATGAATGATCAGGAAACACAGAAAGGTAGCACAGAGCTGAATATTTGTAAGCATAAGTGTGACAGGTTGTGTGATCACTAACTGCTCTATGTCAAATATAGTAAAGAGAATTAAATGTACAAATCACAGCTGATGGTTTAGTAGCAGTGTACATTCTGATGCAGTTGGTTGTGGGAACAATGACTTCATTTCACTGATGCAAAGCTATTTGTGTGGCAAAAAGGACTAAGGCATTCTCCTTGTTTTCTGAAGCTGTATTGGTGTAAGGGTTGAAATGCTGACATATGTAGACATTCGTGGTGTGCATTATCAAGTTTTACTGTGCTTTTACAGATTTTGTGTATGTGTTCCTTAGTTTTAGTATCTTTCCCTCATTGTCTTCTTTTAATTCCAGTTTTGCAAAATGCACAGCATCCTAAGAAAACATTTGGCTAATCACATTTTGTTTGCGTGAAGTGCCAAATTTCAGAAACAGGGGAAAACCAGATTGCCTAGATAACAGAACCCCAAAAATAGAAAATGGATACATTCAATTAACACTCTTAGCCATAGCGAAAAGCAGGCCTGGAGTGCAGATGGGACTGGAGTATAGTAGCAAACATTAGCAATGCACCTCACTTTTACACACTGCTTCCCTGCACACAAACAAGCCTATCTCACATGTGTGTTCACTTTGTTAACCATCGTGCAAATCCAATGCTCGTTGCCATATAGAATTGTATATATGATATTTTATTATTGATGTTTATTGTCCATTTCCTTTGTATGACATAAAACTACATGTGGAAACATTGCAAACTAAGGGCACAATATAACTATATGTCATAAAGTTACAATATATTCATTTGTTTCCCACCTAAACCACCCCAAACGAGCACTACAAACCTGGGGTCTCATTACTTTTCCATACATATATTAACCACAATGCAAAGTGTTACACATAATGTTGTCTGCTCAGTCATGGACAGGGTCACTTGGTGGTGCTCACAGTCTTGCTTTGCAAACCTCAAACAGCCAAGTGTGCTCAATAAGGGTACTTGTAGGTTTCCAAACCGTCTACTGCTATTAGGCTACTAGCCTCAGATGAACCTATGAAGCAATATACCTATGTAGGCCTCCAAACCTCTTGTCTCCCACATGGCCTATTGATGTCATCCACTATAAGTTCACCTGTAGTCCTGTTAAAAAACAGACTTATGTCATGGCATGTGCAATAAGTGCTGTGTTTTAAAGTGTCTGTCCTTAGATAGGGACGGCTTCTCTTCTTACTGCAGTGAACTGCATATGTGTGTTTCTCCACATTTGCCTCTTAAATAGTATGACTAGAGAGTTTTTTGAGAGTTGCACAAGCTTACACATCCATTTCATGCAAGCCTCTTAACTTCTTGTCTCCCACATAGCTTGTTGATGTCATCTACTATAAGTTCACCTGCAATCCTTTTAAAACCAGACTTGTGCCATAGCACATTAAGTACTGTGTTCTGTAGTGTATGTGCCTTAGATAAGTGGGGGGTTTATTCTCACTACAGTCAAATGGGTGTTGCTGTGTGTGTGTGTGTGTGTGTGTGTGTGTGTGTGTGTGTGTGTGTGTGTGTGTGTGTGTGTGTGTGTGTATGTGCGCGCGTGTGTGCATGTGTGCGTGTGTGTGTGTATGTGTGTGTGTGTGTGTGTGTGTGTGTGTGTGTGTGTGTGTGTGTGTGTGTGTTTGACCTGTTGCTGGAATTTACAGTGAGCCTATTACAGCAGCCTATGGGACACTGTTATTTTGTCATCAACAGACAGTGCTGATGCCATCATCTATAAAGTGTTATCTGACAAATTCCAAGCTAGACTTGAGCCATGGCGCTTGTGTTAAGTACTGTGTTCTGCAGTATGTGAGTATGTGTACTTCGGTAGGGGTTTTATTCTTACTGCACTCAAATGGGGGTTGGTGTGTGTGTGTGTGTGTGTGTGTGTGTGTGTGTGTGTGTGTGTGTGTGTGTGTGTGTGTGTGTGTGTGTGTGTGTGTGTGAGCTGTTGCTGGATTCTAGAATGAGTCTTTTACACCAGCCTGTGGGACACTGTTATCTTGTCCTGGAAGACACACATCTGTCATTACTAGGTTACACAGCAAACAAAAGAAGCTGCTGTATACACATACAAAACTGAGAACCCTGAACTGGAAGATCTCCTTCCTTAGCCCAAACAAGCAAATAAGACAACTTGTGCAATCTCTCACTTCAACCCTTATTTTCTCTCTTTTTCTTTTTACTTTCCCACACAGCACAGCACAGTGGGGTAGGTCTGGCACATGGGATCCACCTGTTCCCACTCCACTGGCTATGGCACTAAGGCCCAGCACATCTGAGCCACAACCTGGTAGCAACCCTTGTGCTGCTCCTGCACTACCTGGCCCCTCAGGTCCTTCTTCTCAGGATGGCATGCATGTGTTTCCCTCAAGGATCAGTGTCAGAGAGGGTGATTTTATCACCTGAGAAGAACTGCCGGGGATGGTGCATAGGATTGTTTGCTGCACTGTGGGGATACACCTATGCCAGATGGACACACTGCTCTCAATTATTGTACTGAATAACACAAGGAGATACACACATCAGACACTGCAGCCATTGGTGCAGTTGAGGTGACAGTGATGATAGTTTAGTGGGTGCAGACTCGATTCTTACTGTCACCCACCTTGACATCCATGGGTTTGTGAGGTCCACACCCTTACCAGAGCCATGGTGTTCATCCACCTCTTACGTACTTCACTATCCTTGTGTCCTATCCTGTATTTCTTGTCTGTCAACAATTGCTTCCTCACCTTGCTAGTTTCCCTGCCTCAAACATACCTTTATCCATTCCCCAACATTTCTCTCTCTCTCTCTCTTCAAAAAAAAACAAAAAACAAAATGGGCACCTGCCCCCCCCCAAAAAAAAAGTATCAAAAAATTGTCCCCTGCATAGCTCTCTATGTTGCAAACATGTCTTTTTGACACACTTGATTTGGTCCAATTGGCTATACAACATGATTACATTGTTGTTGCCCTTCTTTCTGGAGGTGACAGTCCAAATTCAGCTAATCCTCTGTATATATGACCAATTTGCAGGGCACATTCTTAGTATACATTATATATTCACAATACATACATGTGTTGTTCACTACAACCCTGGGGGCTCAGTATTATTTACACACATATATCACCCACACTACAAAGTGTAATATATAATGTTGTGTGCTGCCTCCTGGACAGGGCCAGTCAGTGGTGCTGATAACCTTGCTCTGTGAAACTCAAATATCCAAATATGCTCAGTAAGGATACTTGAGTTTTTACACAGCTAGCTTTCTACACACCTAGGGCACACTTTACACTTAGGCTACTGGCCTCATATGAACCTAATAGTGCCTATGGAGGCCTCACAGACTGTTGTTACCCACATGGCCTTCTGATGTCATCTACCATAGGTTCACCTGCAGCCATATAAAAGTCAGACTTGTGCTGTGGTGCTTGTGTAAAGTGCTGAGTTCTATAGTCTGGATACTTAGATTGGCAGGGGTTCTGTTTTCACCGTAGTCAAGTGTGTGTGTGTGTGTGTGTGTGTGTGTGTGTGTGTGTGTGTGTGTGTGTGTGTGTGTGTGTGTGTATGTATCTCTACTCAGCAGAGTAGATGTGCTATCCTACGGTTACTTCTCCAGTGGCATGGCTTGCTACTGTTTTCATACTTGCAAAAGTCTACACACCCATTTCATGCAACCCTCCCAACCTCTTGTCTCCCACATGGTCTGCTGATGTCATCCACTATAGGTTGTCCTGCAGACATATAGTAGTCAGACATATGCTGTGGTGTTTGTGCATAGTACTGTGTTCTTTAGTGTGTGTATCTTAAATAAGTAGGAGTTCTGTTCTCACTGCAGCCAACTGGGTGTGTGATAGATGTTACTTAAAATTACAGAAATCCTTTTACACCAGCATGGGGGACACTGTTATCACTAAATGCTCAGCAGACAATGTTGATGTAATCAGATATATCAGATTATTGCATATACAACCATCCCACCAGGCCAGGATCAGGCACTGGCCTGGAGCCCAGGCAGACATCACCTTAGGTTCATGGAAGTTACTAGGTAGGGGCTGGTGACATGTATGCTTTGGGGTATGTCCAGTAGGGACAAAGGGAGTGAAGTGTACCACAAGCTGTCTGGTAGCAGGTTGGCAATGCCCCCAGGGTGAGTATGAGGGTTACTGTCCACTCCTAGTTGGGTACAAAGCTGGGCCTTGACTTTTAGATTTCTGATGTAGCTAAAGAATACCTCCTGATTATCTTAACTAGGGATGTTACTTTAGGTTTGTGCGTTACTTTAAAGGACTTTTTCAAAATGGCAAATTTCCTTTTTAAGGTGTGGAGGGTGTCCTTCCTCTGCTGAGTCATTTCCTTCTTGTTTCTAGACATTACTTTCTTCCACTTATCGTATAACTTATGTTTGCTTGATGCCCACCAGGCTGGTTTGCTTTCTGTGAGGAGCTTGTTTGATCTGTTCATGTTCAGCCAGCTCTATACATGTGTGCAGCTGTTTATACAGGCCATTTGTGTACACCTCTGTATAGCAGTCATTGTTGACACTGGTACCATTTGAACTCTTTATGGCATTGGTTAGGAGCCTATAGATTGCTTTGGATAAATGTTTCTTCCTTTCTGCTCTTCAGGAGGTGCCAGGTATGACTGTGAATGTGAATGAGACTGAATTGTGATCTGAATTGACCAGGGCCAATGCACATGGTTAGAGCAGAGAACCGCTGTGTTGGTCAGTACTAAGTCTAGGACATTCAAGCCCCTTGTGAGGGTGCAGACTATCTGTTACAAAGCATGCATATTAACAAAATCCAGGAACCTTAGGGTGAGTGTATTTGTGCACATATATGACTCCAAATCGATGGAAGGATAGTTGAAATCACACATGACGAAGATGTCTGGCTATCTAGTGAGTGATTCACTTAGGTCCAAGTAGGCAGATTGGTCCTCATGTTTCATGGTGGGGGACCTGTAGCTATCAATGATATGGAAGGGAGGTTTAAATACAGTTAGTTGGACTTGAAGTAACACTACAGAGTCATACCTTTTGGCCAGGCTTGCAGTGTATTTGCCTTTACTGAAGATGTATACCTCCACCTTTGGCTCTTTCACACTTGTTTTGATTTGTGAACATGTGGATGGCATTTTACCTCTGCATGGCTAGCCTTGAACCATATCTGTGTGACTGCACAGACATGGGCATCTTCCAAGCTAAGGAGTTCTTCCAGTGAGTGCAGTTTCTATTCTACACGCCTTGCATTAAGCAACATAACCTTCAGTTTGTCTGTGGTGGATTCTTTTACGTTGGAACTTTAGTTGTTCTGACATTGCCTAAAAAGGCCACTATGAGGGAGGCAAGCACCATAATATAGCACAGTGAGGTATGTCTCCAGTCATTCACTATGGACTATGACAGAGTCATAATTTTACTTGCTGTTAAGAGACTTGAGTGCATGCATTCTAAAGACTCTAAAGACAATCATAAGGCCTTCTTTAGCTATGTTAGAAACCTAGGAGGAAACTCCCAGATATGTTCAGAATTAGTTCAAAATGATGTGAAAATTACTGAACCTACACACATTGCTAACATACTGGCTGACAGGTTCAGTGCAAACTTCTCCCCCCCCCAAAAGGAGAGATATCTATTCCAGAGGATTGTAGCCCCCCAAACATCTCCAACGCCCAGGTGAGAACTGCCCTCACTAAGGCAAAAAACACAGCATCCATGGGACCGGATGGTGTCCCCGGATGCTTCATGAACTCAACGAGGAATTAAACCCACAGTTAGGACAGCTGTTTAATCTTAGCCTCACCTCAGGATACGTACCCAAGGAGTGGCGCGACTGTGGTACCACTTCATAAGGGCGGTGCCTCCACAGACCCTGGAAATTACCGCCCCATTAGCTTGACAAGCCTTATCTGCAAAGCCATGGAGAGGATCATAATGGAACTCATAAATAAAGACATAGGGAACTTGCAGACTTTGGATCCAACCCAGTTTGGCTTTGTCAAAGGCAGATCCTGCCTCTTAAACTTGGTTGACTTTTTCGAGACAGTCACCAAGGCCATTGATGAGGAAAGGCAGTCCATACAGCCTACCTCGACCTGGCAAAGGCCTTGACACAATACCCCACTCAGGTATCATCGAAAAACTCATCAGCTTGAATGTAAACCCATACATCACAAGATGGGTTGCAAACTGGCTAAGTGACAGAACCTACAGGGTCAGAGTTGCTGGAGCCATGTCAGACTCAAAGCCTGTCACAAGTGGTGTCCCACAGGGCTCAGTCCTGGGTCCACTCTTGTTCGCATCTACTTTTCTGAAGTACAAGCAAACACAGGAGGGTTATGGCTGACAAAGTTTGCAGATGACTGCAAACTGGGTGCCATAGTCGAAAACACATCTGACACAGATATTCTCCAGAAGGGCCTCACAGAAATGGATAACTGGTGCCAGAGCCATGGCCTGAAGTTAAACGCCAAAAAATGCATAGTCATACCCTTGGAAAAACAAGGTTACCCTAGCTACCATATAGGTGGCAATCCACTGAGCACAGAAAAAGTCATCAGGGATCTGGGGACCCAAGTTGACAGTAGCCTTTCGTTTGACACTCATGTTGCTAAAGTAGTTAGGAAAACCTTCTATATCGCCCACCTGATCATGAAGGGATTCACATCTAGATCAAGGGAGGTCATCGTCCCCTGTACTCATCACTCATTAGACCTATGATTGAGTACAATGCCCGTTTGGAATGTATCTGACCAGACACCTGCTGCAGCTTGAAAGGCCCCAAAAGTTCCTCACCAAAAGGATAAAGGGTCTCAAAAATATGTCTTATGCTGCCTGACTGAAAGAACTCCAGCTCTATTCAGTCTCATACCGCTTGCTCAGAGGTGACCTGTGCCTGACATATAAGGCCATGTCAAACCCAGATTTGATAAATATGCTTCACCTCAAAAAATCTAGATCCCTCAGAACCACAAGGGCGGGAGACTTAAACCTTGACACGGTTATAAATAGAATGTGCTGGAGGGACAGATTCATCACCCAGAGACTTCCTATGCTGTGGAACAAAATCCCAGTACATGTGAGGCAGAGCACCTCGCTGGCCTTGTTCAAGAGGAATCTTGACCAATGGATGGGAGATCGCAGATATACCCCAGGGATTACTTCAGTGTCACTGCTTGACAGAGGCACAGAAAAATGATAGGCATAGTTTTTATTCAAACTAAAGGGGTGGTGAAAGCCACATAACTATGGGCTAGGCTTATAAATGCCCTTGGGAAGATAGCCTAGTATGAACCTATGAACCTATGAACCTATGATCTGACAGACCCTGGTACCAGACAGGCAGCTGACTGTGACCTTCTCCTTGTTCAGTCTGGTGAGGAGAGCATCTATGTGTCTCACTATGGAGTTGCGTATGAGCAAGGCATTTGGTTTTGAGGTGTTTTGCCCGAGGTGCTTATTGGCTGAGACACTGGTGTGTGTATTATTATGTGCAGTGGATTCTGTTCAGTCTGCACTGTGTGCAGTAAATTTGCACATGGGAGGTCTCTGATCTTTAGCTGAGTTTCTAGTGTTTTCCTGTTTGTATGTGGGTATATGTGTTTTAAGCATATGTGCAACCGGTGAATTTTGTGTGCTGACAATATGTTTGATATCTGGTTTGATGTTATGTGAGAGAATTGATTCCAAATTCATAGTATAGATACAGCTGCCACATGTTGTGTTAGTTTGTTTTAGCAATAACTGGTTGTCAGTATACATGAGGCAATTGCTCTGGTTCAGCATGCCCATGTAAATCAGGCTGCCTGGAGATAATGTGGAAAACTGTCCATCCATTATGGAAGGTATATACTGTAGTAACTAGTGGGAAGTGGGCTAGATGGAACAGGTTTTGTTGCAAGACTAACAACATGTGTCTATTCTATGGAGGGCTAGGGTTACAAACATGTATCAATGTTTCACAGTGCACAACTGAGTTGCTCGCATAGCAGCAGTGCAAGTTCTGAGCAGCTACAATAAACTGAGTGAAAACACCCTAAAATACAAAGCTGGAATACAAGTGAAGCTAAACTATTTTAAACAAGTAAAAAAGGGAGAGGCTAACAGTGAACCTTATGTCAGCAGTCCCCAAGTTAGATAGATTATTCTCTGCACAGTTCTGTCACAAGGGTGTAGTGGGGCCTTCTTAATGTAAGAGGACTGGATTTAGTGCTGCCATGATTCCAACTAGTCTAGATTCAGCAGCTATGCTATAAAATGCAGAAGTACTATAAATCCAAAGTGTAGAAAATTGCAATTATAACAGAAGAACAAACATTTTAAATAAAGCTGTAATCCAGTAGAATACTTCAACAAGAGTGTAGACAACAAACCTTCCTAGTGTGAAATAAGTGGTCTGGAACACAAGACCTTAAAGCAGAACTATGACTTTCAGAAGAACAGATACAATAAGCCTGCAACCAGCAATTCCCAGCTTAGAAGAGCGTAGGCTTTCCTCCCCTACAGCAAGAGTCTACACCACAAACCTTCCTAATGTAAAATAACTAATTTGAATGCCAAGTGCTTAAACCATAACAAAGAGACATAGAACAACAGGTACAATAAACATTCAACCAGCAATTCCCATCTCAAAAGGACAGAGGCTACCTTCTCCTCCCACCAGAGTGTAGCCTACAACCCTTTGTAATATATGACAACTGGTCTGAAACCCAAGTGCTTAAACCAAAAGTAAGAGGCTTAGAATAACAGTTATAATGTAACACAATACCACACAAATGACAGTGACATATCTTTTCATCTACCCACATACATCATGTCATGGTTAGTAGGTTCTGTGTTATCTTGATGAGAAAGCCCTGTGGCCTGCCCAGCTACTGCATGTGTCTGGTGAGGTTCCTGAAATAGGGAGCATTATACTGAATTATTGTTCAGATGAGTTTGACTACAGTGCTGTCATACAATCCAGAGATCTGCATGTCTGCATGTGATGGTGTGTGTTATGATATACACCATACATATGTAGTGGAAAACATTAAAGAGAAAGTTTATAAAGTAATGGCACACATTACAGTTCCTGACTTCACAACCCTTATAAGAGAATACACTACAAAGTACTGTCATGATGATGATATTCACTGTATCATTTGGCAAGGTAAATATAACTGACAGGTACAATTATCAGTTCAACAGCACAAATGCAGATATATTAGGCACTAATGTAGCAATGCACCTTGTGCATCAAACACAAAGCTTTTGTATCCCTGAATCCAAAAGAAAGAAAACAGGGATATGGCACAGTTATCATCACCTGGACAGAGTGCTGGGGTCAGGAGGCCTAGGCTGACACCAAAGGTCGGTGAGTGTGCATGAGTGAGAAAGAGAAGCAGGCAGGCTGTGTGTGTTGGTTGCGGTTCTCAATGAGAAAGTGGTGAATGGGAGTCAGCATGAAAACAGCCAAGCTAAGCACTAACTCTACATATTGGTATGTTGGACAGGTGTGAGTTATGCATGGTAGAGGAGGCAGTTCATTGTTGTCATCGTCAACCACAGGAAATGGCTCCGCCAAGAGTTGCACTGGCACCTCCATGCCCAAGGTCAATTGGACTGCTGCTATCTGAGCATGACTGATGTCTGCTGGATATGTTATCATCTTGGAAATGCCCAGGACCATGACACCATGGTCTTTGTGAACAGCGCACTCCCTGATGGACCAACAAAAGTACTGCCACTTTGGGATGATGATCTGGAATGGCCACATTGTCTCTCAGCAGATGTTGTGGCTGACCTATGCCCATGAGGATGCTGTTCCCCTCCCAACAGATGTTCCATCACAAACACTGCTCATTCTGTGACAAATATCTTTCAGTCCATCACAGACACCCCTCATTCCAACATGTCATTCATCCAATACAGGGAATCAGCAACATGGTGGAGACAGTCACACATGTCAAATTGTTCCATGTCAACAACCCTGAGCATTTGTCTAGAGCACCTTTCTGAGCATGCTTCTGCCTCCATGATGATCCTAAACATAGTTGAGGGACACAGGATGAGGCACTTGCAACAGGTGGAGGAAGGGCAGCAGGTCCTGTCCAAGCACCCCTATCAACCCTCCTGAGTGGCATGGCTCCAACAGGCACTGAAGCCACAGTAGCCACACTTCCCTGCTCAATGTCATCACCCTCTACCTGTCCACTATTTGTGGGGTCAATTGATTGGGTAGACATAGGCCAACTGGCTGTATCTGGGGAAAAAGAAGGGGGTGGGTGGATGTAAACTTCTGTGTTAGATTCAACCTGTGCACCCCCTGACTGTGCCTCAGTTTTGCCATCATCATCATCATTAGTGTCTGATGATACACTGACATCAGGTAGCACAGGGCCCATACTCCCACTGTCCTGATCACCTGTGATAAAAAGGGAGAAACACAGGCATGCATTAATACCTGCACTACTATGGTGCAATATATGCTAAACAACTAACAGTGCTACCATGATTCCAGACAGTATAGCAATACACACAACAGGTCTAAAATGACACACTAGATTTTTAGAAATTGATTTTCAGTACTGAAATAACTTGATTTGGCTTAACACCTGTAGGAGGCCTACGTTGCTGGATTCCTGACAGTCCTAAAATAAATTAATTAAGGGGTAAGGCCAATATCATCACATTTTAAAGTGAGACAAGAGGCACTACAAGTGCTCCTCTCAATCAGCATGATGTGTTACTTTAACAAGAACGTGGCTGAACTCCAAACTGAGCCTTATCACTGTACAATCCCCCATCCCCCCAAAAAAAACCCTACAAGTAACACAAAAGTAACTTTTATTGCAATTGTTTTACTAGGCAACAGTACTGAACTGGTAATATAACAAAGCCTACCAGAAAGCTCTTTCTAGATTGAGAAAGAGTTGAACCGACATCAGTGACATATTGTGGGCCACTCTGCTGTGAGTTGCCCTGTGTCAGAAGATTTGCCAGGAATTCATCATTGGGGTGAGAGGTGGTTCTGCAGCAGACCCACTTTTGGTTGCCCTCTGGTCTCAGGCAACAGCAGCTGCATGCCTCTGTGTAGATGCGAGCATGTCAGTGACCCTATGGTACACTTGCTTTTAAGTACAACCATGGCTGCCCACAGCATTTATGTTAGCAATGATTTGCTGCCATATCTTCAGCCTCTCTGGCATATTGGGATGACCCCTTCCAAGAAGAAAAGTGCCATGTTGATGCAGCATGTCCACTATTATTGTGTTTTCTGCCTCACTGAAGATGAGGTGTCTGCACCTCAGTGACATTTTCATTCCTAAAACACGACAGAATGATAGCACACATAACTATCACATAACTATCACCATGTCAGACTCCAAGCCGGTCACAAGTGGTGTCCCACAGGGCTCAGTCCTTGGCCCCCTGTTGTTCGGCATCTACTTCTCAGAAGTACAGGCAAACATAGGAGGACTATGGCTGACAAAGTTTGCAGATGACTGCAAACTGGGCGCCATAGTGGAAAGTACATCGGACACAGATATCCTTCAGAGGGGTCTCACGGAAACTGATAGCTGGTGCCAGAGCCATGGCCTGAAGTTAAATGCCAAAAATGTATAGTCATACCCTTCGGGAAAAACAAGGTAACCCCAAGCTACCATATAGGTGGCAATCCACTAAGCACAGAAGAGGTTATCAGGGACCTGGGGACCCAGGTTGACAGTGGCCTTTCTTTTGACACTCACATTGCTAAAGTGGTTAGAAAGACCTTCTACATTGCCCACCTGATCATGAAGGGATTCACATCCAGATCAAGTGAGGTCATTGTTCCCCTGTACTCTTCACTTATCAGACCAATGATCGAGTACAATGCCCCATTCGGGATGTATCTCACCCGACACCTGCAGCAATTGGAGAGACCCCAAAAGTTCCTCACCAAAAGGATAAAGGGATTCCAAAATCTGTCATATGCTGCCAGACTGAAGAAACTCCAGCTCTATTCAGTCACATACCGTCTGCTCAGAGGTGACCTGTGCCTGACCTACAAGGCCATGTCCAACCCGGAATTAATGGACATGCTCCACCTCAAAAAATCCAAATCTACCAGATCCACTAGAGCAAGCGACTTAAACCTTAGCATGGATATAAATAAGACATGCTGGAGGGATAGATTTGTCACTCAGAGACTCCCTATGCTGTGGAATAAAATCCCGGTCCATGTGAGGCAGAGCACCTCGCTGGCTCTGTTCAAGCGAAATCTTGACCGGTGGATGGGAGATCGTAGGTTTACCCCGGGAGTCATCTCTGTGTCACTGCTGGACAGAGGCAAAACAAACTAATGGGCACAATATTTTTTAACATAAGGGGTGGCGTAAGCCACAAAACTTTGGGCTAGGCTTATAAATGCCTTAGGGCAGATAGCCTAGTATAAACCTATGAACCTATGAACCTATGAACTACAAAGTAACTGTTACCAAACAAAACAGTTAAGATAAGCCATCAGTAGTACCCACTGGAAAAACGGGTGTATATTATCTTATCAAACTTTTAAAAGTTCGAACGTCATATGGTCGACACTATATGATCGAACTTTTAAAAGTTCAAATGTTTCAACAGAGATCTCCGTACAGTGGGGAATGGGAAGATCTTCCTTTCCTGCACTGTAGTGCGATCTCAGAGTTGGTATATTTAAAGAGCGGGGGGTGGGGGTGCAGGGGGCTTGCCCTCCTGCTTAAAATGGTCAGGTAGGTTTCTTCTGTTATTTATTTTTTTTTTTCTAGCTTTTCAAACTTTTAAAAGTTCGATCATATGGCTTCAACCATATTACATTCAAACTTTTAAAAGTTCGATAGCATAATATACACCCTTGGAAAAACATAACACATATGACATATGTAAAATACTAACAACAGGCAGGACGCAAAGCAATGAGAGCAGCAATGCCAACATATCTTTGTATGTGCCACCCCCCAAAAAAACAGTCCATTCTAGTATGTGACAAAACAGTAACTTTTCTTTGCTTCCACCACCCACTAAATAACAGGCACATTAACACTTTTGCTAATAAAACACATTTGAAATGCTAGACATGCATTCTAATGACCTGTCCCTGAAACATTTGTACATATGTGTCACACAGTTTACTATTTTGATGTATTGTCAATCATTTGTACTTTTGAAATGGCTTGAAAACATGGCTATGGCATCAGTACACTTCTAAATAATGGATACAGAAAACAGTGTAAAAGGCTTTGCTTCGCATTATTCATTAATATATTCTAGGATATACATTATGTAGGTAAAAAAATGACAGCATTCCTGCTGGAATTCAATACTCATCTGTAAAGATAGTTTAGGAAATAAAATAGTCTGCTAAACATATAGCAAGTATTCTCACTATCAGTTTGGCTAGCTAAACATTTGCCTTTTTATAATGGAGTAGATTATTGATAGACTGCATCTGTCTAGGCTGTGTTTCAGAGATGCTAATTGCAGCATAAACATCTGAAATGCATGCTAATCAACTAATCTGGCCGAGCTATTCAAGAAGTTATAAAACAACTATTTAGACTCCATGCTGTTTTTTCCTGTGGATTTCAAAAGTAGTGGAGTACAGCAACAGAAAGTCTACACAGACAGAATGTTAGGAGCTGCTGCTGCTTAACTCCATTTGTATGTGCTACAGGCTGCAGGCAATGCTGCTGCTGCCAATAGGTCTAGGCTGAGACAGAGAAGAGTTTTCATACCACATTTAACTTGTCACATATCTGACATGGACATTGTAGAGTGCTACAATGTGGATGGGGATACAATACAGGAACTCTGTAACTTCTGCTGGCCTCAGCTCAGAGTGACAACCTTTACCTCCCCATGTATTGACTGTGTAATGCTTGCATCACAGTCAGCCCTGAACTAACACTGTGTCAACTGCTGTATTTACAAGGCAAGTCCTAAACATATACTATATTGTATAATAATATTATGACATGTTCTTGCATTTCATTACTTGGTACAGTAAGCAACTACAAGCTGGGAGATTTGTGCAGAAATTAATGTCACATACAACCGCAGAGACGTATGACTTGTATATGTCAATTAAAAAGTAGTAGGCCTCAGGCCTGAAAACATCATACATTGATTCCTCCCCAAAGTAATGATGATCACTGCATGCACTCTGTTTAGCAACATATGTTTGAAGTGGGAAATCATAACAAAGAAGTTTGAAAGTAATGCTACACATAGTTTCTCGCTTCTCCACCCTCACAAGATCAAACTGGCAGGATGCAAAGCAAGGAGAGTATCAACAGCAACATAGCCTTGTTTGTGCCATAACAGTAGCTCATCCTGACTCCAGCCCCTAGAAAGGACATTATACCCTTGCATTTTCCATGACAGGAACCCACCTTTGCTCCCCACCCCAAAACAGCACTCTGTGCTTGTTTGGGGTATCCAACCTTCCATTAATTTGATGCCAACTGCATATCATATTGTCCCAGTGAATATCCTCACACATTTTAAGGTAAATGATATAGACTGGCTTACACTCTGCATGTCTCTAAGTACTCATGAGATAACTTATTAATGACCAAGAAACACAGAAAGGTAGGACACAGCTGTATAATAATCATAGCAAGTTGTATGATCAATAATTGCACTACATCCAAATATATTACATAGAATCCATTTACAAATAACAGGCCATTACTTGATATCAGTGTACATTGAGTTGCACATGGTTGTGTGAGGAATTATGTCAAGTATTTACTGCAAAGGTGTTTGTGGGGCAAAGATAGATAAATCACCCTCCTGTTTTGTGACAGTGCATTGCAGTGAGAGTTGGGATCCAGACATATGTAGTCATATCTCATATGTACTAAAAGTTTTTACTCTGTATGTCATATATTGATTCTCCACATTTTAACTGATTCTCCATGTTTTATTCTTTTTTTTATTTTTTTGTTTTTGTGGGCCACTGTTTGCTCGATGCGCTGCTTAGTACAAACAGCTTTGGCTATGCGCATTTCATTTGCACTTACAGTGGCACTGCACAAATCAGATGTATGGGCCACCCAGGTAGCAAGCAAGACCCAGACAGCCAGAAACACACACGGATACATTCAAGTAATGCTACTGGCCACCGTGCACACATTTCCCAGCAGCGCACACAGTCACACAACATATTTGTAAGATGGTAAGTGATGCGCAACACTTTCAATTGTTGCAAATCCAGATGGTGCACACTCCCAGTAAGTGAGATACCTTCAAATGATGGGGAAACATCATTCTATATTTGTCATGGTCTTTGATAGGCATGGCTGGTGTTCCTGGAGAGGTTTTTGAGATTGCGTGCTCAAAGATGTGTTGTCTAGAAGTCCAAAGTGTTTGTTGGACTCCTAGTCAATGAACATGGGCCCTGGCTGTTGCAGAGGGACTATCAAGGCTTAGATTACAAGGCAGAAGCATGGAATAGTGGCCTGGGCTCTGGCCAGTACTGCCAATATCCACTGCACTGGTGAACAATGTAGAAACCACTACAAAGACCTCAGGATGAGGAAGAGGGATACCCTTGACCATTGAATTGAGGAATGTAGTACTGGGGGCACCCCTCATATGTGTGAGCATCACTTAGAGACTACTTTTCAGAGTTAAAAACTGGATATAGTCAGGATTGGTATGCTTAATGGCATTCTGCTGTGTTCTGTTTGTTTCCACAGCCATTTCAGACCGGGAACTGAATGTGCAAACCCATGCCACTAGATTGGTACAGTTGTGAAACACGTGTTATGTATGCATCCCAACAGGGGTTATTTTACCATTAATATAGTATGATGCATTTATCTGTTACTTATATAGTTGTATCAAATCAAGCATTCATTTCTTAACTGTAATAGGGAAGTATGCATGCATTATACTCAAGGACGAAACAACAGTTCATTATTACAAAATTGTCATATGTTGTGCCTTCAAAATCCACACTTCCCAAATATACAATACTGTTAAGGTTTCATCAGTATTACAATGTAACATTAGAGCTGTAAAGCAGTGTCAATACTGGCTTGCTGTAAACTGCAGTTAGTATATCTGGACCATGCATATGTGCAATGTATGCACGCATCAAGGATTGCTTACCGCAATCTGTAGTATATTGTGCATCTGTTAGGAGCTGGGTAGTCTTAACAGTAAACAAAGGCATTTGTTAGGATTTTGTAATGTTAAAAGTAATGGTAACAGAACAGAGTCATATAATTACAGTGATACTTTATATGTCACATATGAAGTTTCTAATGTTCTCCCTTTTTCTTTCTCTCACCCCGACCATTTTCTCTCTATCTTTTTTGGAGGGGGTTATTATGTTTTTTTTACTTTGGAAATGATGCCATATCCTCAAATAATAGTGGACATGCTTCTCTAAACTGTAAAAGAAAAGTATGCATGCAGTAGTCCGTAGGACAAAAGATCAGTATATTATTTTAGCCTAGTCATCGGCTGTGGGTTCAAAAAACACACTTTCCAAATATACAATACTGTTAGGTTTTCACCATTATTGAAATGTAGCGTCATACCTCTATACCAGTGGCACTAATTACCTTCTGTAATCTGTAATCAGTATAAGTGGAACAGACATATGTGCAATATATGCACACATCAAGGACTGGTGGCTACAATCTGTACTATAGTGTGCCTCTGTTATAAACTGGGTAGTCTTAAAAGTAAGGAAGAAAATTGGTAAGAGTTTGTAGTGTTAAAAATAAAGGTAACAGAATAGAGTCAAATATTTGTATCAATGCTTTGTATGTCACATATGAAGTTATTAATGTTCTCCCATTTTTCTGTCACCCCGACCCTTTTCTGTCTCTTTTTTTTTTTTTTTTTTTTGTGTTAATTTTTTTTCCCACAGCAGAACAGAGTAGGACTGTCCCAGAAGATCCACCTTCCCCCACTCCACTGGATGCAGCACTTCTGCCCAGCATGTCTGGTGCAGAACCTGATAGCACACCCTCTGCCACCCCTGTACTACCTGGCCCCTCAGGTAGTTCTGCTTTGAAGGATAGGCCTGTGGCTCCCTCTGGGAGCAGTGGCAGAGGTGGTGAGTTTATCATCCTGACAGACTGCTAGGGATAGTGTTTAGGATTGTGCACCACACTGTTGGTGCACATCTATGCTGGCTGGATTTGAATATGGTTTACTATCAAAATGTGGAATGGCACTTACACAAAATATCTTGGAGTTTGAATATATCATTTGCAGGGGGTGTGGGGGGCATAACCTCCCAGATGGGGGTGCAAGGGGCTTTTTGCCCTGCAAAACTTCAAAGCTTTTGCTGTAGATGAACAATTCACATAGCAGCTTCAGCACAACTTCCTGAGGGTCTGACATCACCTCCTGATATTCTGAATTTGTTCAAATGCAGAAGTCGAGGTAATGATTTTCAACATTCTGTATAAGTGACATTGCCAAATTCCGAATATCAGTTCGACCAAGTGAATACATTTTTTTTTTGACTTTCAACTTTTTGATAGTAAACCTCCAAATATGGGTGGAAGGAATACTTTTGCAAGCATGTATGATACTTTAAATATATCTACTTATATTGCTGCCATTTACTGTTGCTTCATGTTGGTGCACACTGTGCATTATTGCGCAATAATTCTTTAAAGAAAAGAAATGGGGAAGACAGGAAAGTGGTGAAATGGGGAGCAAGCAGGGGACTGCACAAAGTGAAAACAAGGCAGGAATGTGCAGAAAGGATGTAGGAAAGAACCATAGCTATCCCTTTCTTCCAGAATAAAACGTGGATTTTGCTGAATTTGGACTGCCACCTCCAGAGAGTGGGGTGACTGCAACACAATCTGTTGTATAGAGAATTGTATAGAGAATTTGAAACAATCATGTGCATCATGAAGGCACGTGGGTGAAATGGAGACCTATGTATATGATTTTTTTTTTTTTTTTGAGGGAGAGGTGGCCTTTTTTTGAGAGGGAGAGAGAGATAGAAATGTTGGGGGAGGGCTATAGGAATGTCTGGGTGAGGTACCTTGGGCAGGTGAAGCAATTGCAGATGGACAAGACCAATAAGACAAGAGACAAGGATGGTGAAGGACACATGAGGTGGGTGAACACCATGGATGGGGAAAGGGATGGGAAATCTTGATCCCATGCATGTTGAGACTGTTTAAAATCAGAATCTAGTCTTCACCCAGTGGACTGTCATAGCTGTCACCTTACTGCACTACTAGCTGCAGTGCCCAATGTCTATACCTCCTATGGGTGCTCTGCCCTAGGATGGACAGCAGGCACTCCATCCAGCATAGGTGTGCACCAACAGTATGGTGCACAATCCTACACAGCATCCCTGGCAGTTCATTGCAGGTGATAAATTCACCCCTTAAGCCACTGTTCCCAGAGGGAGTCACAGGCCTATCCTCCAGGGCAGAACTTCTTGAGGGGCCGGGTAGTGCATGAGTGCAGACGGGGTAGCACCAAGTACTGCACAAGATGTGCTGGGCAGCAGTGCTGTAGCTGGTGGAGTGGGGGTAGGTGGATCCTGTGGGACAATCCTACCATGCTGTGCTGTGGGGAAAACAAAAAATAAAAAAAACTAACACAAAAAAAAGAGAGAAAATGGTTGGGATGACAGAAAAAAGGGAGAACATTAGTAACTTCTATGTGACAAACAAAGCATTGATACAAATATTTGACTCTATTCTGTTACCTTTAGTTTTAACACTACAAACTCTTAAGTTTCTTCCTTACTTTTAAGACTAACCAATTTATAACAGAAGCACACTCTAGTACAGATTGTAGCCACCAGTCCTTGATGTGTGCATATATTGCACATATGTGTGTTCCAGTTATACTAATTACAGATTACAGAAGGTCACTTGTGCCACTGCTATAGAGGTATGAAGCTACATTCCAATAATGATGAAAACCTAATAGTATTGTATATTTGGGAAGTGTGGGTTTTGAACCCACAGCCGATGTCTAGGATAAAATACTGTACTGATCTTTTGTCCTACAGACTACTGCATGCACACTTTTCTTTTACAGTTTAGAGATGCAGGCCCACTATTATTTGAGAATATGGCACCATTGCTTTATGCTACAGACTAAGGCATGCATAGTTTATTTTACTTTTGGGATATAGGTGCTCAATTTGATACAACTATATTAAATACCAGATACGTGGTCCTTAACTTTTAAAGCTACAAAATTAGTATACAAATTATTATTAAAATACTATTTAGACAGTACTATTTTGATGCATACATACCACATGCTTCTTGCATCCTTACTAGATGCATGGCATGGGATTGAACATTTGAGTCTCTTTCTCAGTAGCTGTGGAAAAACAGAAGAGAACACCATTATGAATACCAGGCTTGACTATATTCAGCTTTTAACTCTTACAATTACTCACCAAAATTGCTACTTACACATCAGTGGGGTGTCGCCAGCCCAACATTTTCAGATCCAAAGCTCAAGGGTATCCCACTTCCTCCTCTGTGGGTCTTCAAAATGATGTCTGCATTGCTGACCTGTACAGGGGATACCCATCACACTAGTTAAGACCCTGGCAACACTATTCTAGACTTCATATTTATATTCTGAGACAGAATAGTCCTGCAGCAGGAAACTGGGCCCATGCTCTCTAACTAGGAGTCCAACACAAATATTGGACTCCTGGACACCCCAATACTGCGCCAAAAGTGCCCACCCTCTCCAGCAACTCCAGACATGCCCATTCAAGCTCAGTGTCTAATGAGCATTTCCCCACCAATTGCAGTTTATATGCTGCTTTTTCCTGCCCAATGCATGTCTTGCACTTACTGACAGTGTGCACATTTTGGATTTGCAACTTTTGAAAACATTGTACATTGCTTATCATCACTCAAGTGTAGTAGATGAGGGTGCACAATGCCAGGCACCGTGTTTGGGTGATAGCAAGTGATGGGCAACAGTAGAGAACAATACAATTTCTAGTTTATTAGGTATACAGACACTTGTGTAGATTCATAGGTTCATAGGTGTGCACTAGGCTAATGGCCCTGGGGCCTTTACAAGCCTAGCCCATAGGATTACCCTGGCATCGTGCCCCCCAACCTTAGTTCCCAGTGTCTCTGTTGAGTAAAGCCACTGGAGTGATCCCTGGGGTGAATTATCTATTTCCCATTCACTCATCAAGATTTCTATTGCAGAGGGCCAGTGAGGTGCTCTGCATGACATGTGTGGGAAGTCTATTCCATAGCATGGGCAGTCTCTGGGTTATGAACATGTCCCTCCAGCATGTTCTGTTGATTGTGGCAATGAGGTTGAGGTCTCTGGAGCGTGTAGTGCGGAGGGATTAGGATTTCTTTAGATGTAGCATTTCTAACAGAGCTGGGTCAGACATGGCTTTGTAAGTCAAGCAGAGATCACCTCCAAGTAGGCAATATGAGACAGTGAATAGTTGGAGTTGTTTTAGTCTGTCCATAAAGGACAAATGTTTGAGGCCTAGGATCCTCTTTGTGATGTACTTTTGTGGCCTCTCCAGTAGTTGCAGGTGTTTATTGAGGTACATGCCAAATGGTACTCAATGATTAGCCTAATGAAGGAAGAGTAGAGGGAGACAATGACCTCTTTCTTCCTGGATGCAAAACCCTTAGTAATGAGATGTGCCCACAGAAGGACTTTCTGATCACAGTGGTAATGTGGTGGTCAAAAGAGAGATTGCTGTCAATCTGTGTTCCCTTATATCTTATAATGCCTTCTGTGTTCAGTGGACTACCATTGATGTGGTAATTCATGGGAACTGGGTTTTTCCCAAAGGGGATGACAGAACATGTTTTGGCATTGAGCTTAAGGACATTGTTCTGACACCAGTCGTTGGTCTCAGTGAGCCTTTCTGTAGGATGTCAACATCACTCGGGGAGTCAATAATAGCTCACAAATTGCAATCATCTGTGAACTTTGTGAGCCAGAGTCAGGAGAGGACCCAGGACCGTACTCTATGGGACTCCACTCATGACTGGTCGGCAGTCTGACTTGGAGTCAGCTGCTTTCACACTGTGGGTTCTACCTGTGAGCCACTTTGCAACCCACCTAGTGATATAAGGGTCGATGCCTAGCTTGGTGAGTTTTTCTATGATTCTTGAGTGGGGAATGATATCAAAGGCCTTGTCCAGATCAAGGTAGGCTGTATGAACCACCTTGCCTTCATCCACAGCTCTGGTGACTGACTCAAAGAAGTTGACCAAGTTGAGCAGGCATGATCTACCCTTCACAAAACCAATCTGTGTGGGATCCAGAGTTTGGAGATTCCCTATATCCTTGTTTATTAGGTCCACAATGATGCGTTTCATAGCTTTGCATATCAGACTCATCAGTCTAATGGGGCAATAGTTCCCAGGGTATGTAGTTGCTCCTCCTTTGTGGAGAGGGATGATTGTATTAGTGCATCATTTAGTAGGGACAAAGCCTGAGGTGAGGCTTTGATTGAACAGGGCACACAGTTGAGGTGCCAGTTCACTTTGTAGTTCATATAGAACACAGCCAGAGATATTGTCAGGTCCCATAGAAGCTGTATTCTTGGCCTTGGACAGTGCTGTTTTAACCTGTGCAGTGATAATACTGGGTGCCAGGCAATCTACTGGTATTGCGACTGGTCACTTGGGGGGGGGGGTGAGGGGTAAAATTGGCACTGAATCGGTTGGCCAGTATATTGGCAATATCTGTTGGCTCGGTATAGGAGGTACTATTGTGCAGTAGCTCAGAGCAAATCTGGGTATTGCCATGGAGACTCTTTACATAACTATAGAAGGCCTTGTGGTTTTCTTTGCTATCTACTGCAATTCTGTTTTCATAGCTAGCTTAAGAGGATTTGATGAGGGATCTCAACTTTTTGTTGAGGCTGATAAGGGAGTTTTCCAGTTTTGGGACTTCACCTTATTCCACATCAGTTTCCTCCTTCTGTTGTAGAGTTTATTTATGACAGGGGACCACCAGATTGGCTTCCTTTTTTTGGAGGAGAGCGTCTTGGTTCTTTTGGGTATGGTGAGATCCATGCATTTATGTATGTGTTCATACAGAGCATTGGTGTATGATTCGGCGGTCATGCAACTGATCTCCATTTGCATGGGTGCCTTGAAGTATAAATGGGTGCCGTGAAGTATAAATTGGCTAGTCAAATTTATCATATATATACTGTTCTCCTACATTTTCAACTATTACAACAAGAAGGTTGAAAAAACAGTTGTATACCTTATACTTCATTTCTATAATCTGCAATCTCACAACAGTAAAACAAAACGTGCACACCTTGTACTAAAACCCCATACCATCTGCACTCCACACCTACACTTAACACCTGCTGCCACGGGAGTCATGAGATGATATCTGCTATCTTAGTAGTTATTGTAAGATTCTCCCTGTTAATCATAGCGTGATACTGCTTACTGTGTTTGTGTGATGCACAATGCATTTTAATGAATGCATCCAGTTCATATGTGTATCTGTCTGGGCCCTGTCTACAACTTGGGTCCATTCCTCCAGTTTGTGAGCAGCTGCACTTCATATAAACCAGGTAAGCTCAGCTAAACATGTTTATCCCAAGTGGCACATCGCACAAACACTGCCAAACAAATAAAAAAAAGGAGAAGGAATAAAAGAGAAATTAAAACACAAAAGGCAGACTAATCACAGTTTTGCAGAATGTCCAGATATTTGCATCATATATGTGGCCTGTGCCTTGTGAAATGGGTGGTTTATTGTGAAATCACTGAAGATTGCAGTCAATATATATTGACATACATTTCTGTTCCATATTTCATATCCTTCAGAACTGTTTTATCACATTACCGGCACTAAAAGGTTGTGTGGAACAATCCACATTCAATATATAGATTTCACAGCCAGTAACACTGGAGGGAGCCGCAAAGTCTTACGAGTGCCGCACATCATTAATATTCTTGGCATGATGATGTATGATGCCGCACGATGTACAGTAATGCATACAGGAATACACTTTGTGTAGGCTCTACATGGAATCTACATTGAGTTTATTGAATCCTGCAAAATGTTTTTGCAGGGGACAAGCCCCCATGCACTCCCTGTTTGGGAGGCTTTCCACCCATTCACACTTTTATATACTAACTTTATAGTTAAACAACCTCGGAGAAAAGAAAAAGCACCATACTCACAGTGATTCAGTGCTGGAGTGATGACACAACCATCTATAAATATGGTGGTATAACAGTATGCTAACCATTACAGACCACACATAATCTGGCAGAGTCACTTCCATAATAACTTCTATGATAAGAAATAACACCATCACATACTTTATGACCTCTACACTCTTTAATGAAATGAGTTTTCATTGTAATGATTTTTGTTCATCGAATGGGCTCTATCAGCTGACATTAAACAACAGGGGCCTGTAAATTAAGAAAAAATACAACTGATAACACACTCCTTGTAGTGTGGACGCAGCACATTAAGGAAAAGAAATAAGTAAGACGTGGTTACTATTTACAGTAAAGTTGAGGTAGAGTAACCTGAATGAAATGAATACACTCAAGAAGCCTACGCTGATACCACAGAAAGTAAATCAGAAGATGATTTATGCTTAGAACAACCCATTGCAGAGGAATATGTAGAAGAAACTGCAGTACCAGTGTTCTTGGGGAAAAGCATACCATCTTTAGGCAATTTACTAAAGAAAATAACCTTTAGATAGTCAACTACCTGATAAACCACATCAACTTTAAAAATCACAAGGGAAGATGATACTTTAAGTAGGTTAAGGGAGACTATTATACCAAGATTACAGGGGAAAACAGTGAAGCTAATATTCTCATTTCTTCTTACCCTATTTTGAGATAAAGGATGAGCACTTATACAGACTAATAAAGAAAGGCAAGAAATGTTGTATCAGTCACTAAATCCGCAGTAATATAGGACACTAGTAATGAAGTTAGCCCATTGCAACGTTAGGTCACCTAGTGATGGACAGTATTAAGGCACAAGTAGTAGCCCAATTTTACTGGCCAGGCATAAAGACAGAGATAGACAACATCTGTATTTCTTGCTCAGAATACCAGAAAAATGTACCTATCCTGGCCATAAAAGTTCCTTGATCACAAAGGCTAGCATAGTAGTATGATTTGAACATATTTCAATGGACATAGTTGGATTATTTGCAATATCTAGCATTCAGGTTCAATACATAATAGTTATATTAGGCTACGCTACCATATTTCCAAAGATAGTTTTTTTGATATTGCTAAAGCTATTTTAGGGGAACTGCTATTGTTATCCTCTAAAGCAGGTATTCCTAAGGTGATATTTACTGATCACAGAATTGCCTTTATGTCAAGATTAGTACACCAGTTATGTCAGTGTTTTAAACTTAGACAGTTGAAGACATCTGTCCTTATTCCACAGCTTGAATTATTAGTAGAAATAATTAATAAACCTGAAATCCACACTAACAAATGTTACTGATACACATAGGAAAAATGGGACTAGTTGTTACTCTGCTTACTGTTTACAATCAGGTATGTACCACAAAGTTCAACTTGGTTTATCACAGTTGAACTATATGGCAGGCATCTGAAAGGACTTTTAACCTTCTTAAGGCAACTTAGGAAAGAGAAAATCATCATGTAAATGTGTGATAGTGCAGGATAGATTTAAGCTGGTAATGCACATAGTAAAGAATAAATGCAGAAAACCCAAGAAATACAGTGAGTTTATAATAAGAATACTTGACTTAGAGAATTTTACCTATGAGATCAGGTATTAATTTATTTATTGATTTTATTTTATGTAACATTTGTTTACTGGGAAAGTCAGACTGGACACAGGTCCTTTTTCAGCAGAGGCCCAGGGAGAAAAGCTCTATGAGTAACAGTAAATTTTAATGCACACATTACAATAATCAAAGTAAAAATGTAGTATACATAAGAAAATACAAAATTATTACATCTTGACAACAAAACCTAGGCTTTGAACATAGCTAGTACAATTTGTAAAGTATGACTTATGTCAAGTTATAAGGTTAAGACAGGTTGATAGGAATAAAGGATTAAACACCGGGGAAGAAGTTGGATATGGTTGGGGTATACTGTGATGTATCAGAGCATTCATGAGAAGTTAGTGCAGAAACATAGTCACTTATTTTGTAGATAAGCTTTAAGTGATGGATTGAAGTGGTTAGTGGATGGGACTGAGAGGATGGATTTAGGAAGAGTTCCATATACGAGATATATGTTGGAAAATAAAGATTCTCCTGCAGTGTTGTTGGCCTTGGAGATGGTGAGTATGTTCTTATTGTTCGAGCAAAGTGGTCCGCTGGAACTGTAAGGAAGGATGAGATTTTGTAGTGCAGGGATTCTGGTTGGTTGTGTTACAATTTTGTGAGTTAGAGAGAGTTGGTTGTAAAGAATAATGTTGGGAAGCTCAAGCCAGTCTAGTATCCTTAAATCTATACAATGGTGTGTTCTATATGGGCAGTCAGATGCAAACAGCAATTTTATTATAATATGCTTCTAGCTGAAATAAGTCAGTTTTCCTTAGATTAGCTAAAATTGGAGAGGCATATAGTAGAGTCGAGAGCAGATGGGTTTGTGCTAATGTATTTTTGGTCATTGTGGTCAGGAACCTTTTGTGCCTATATTGACTTCCAAGTTTCTTATTAGAACTAATGCTAGTGCATTCCCAAAAATTTCTGGCCAAATGACATGCTCTATATGATGTGATGGAAAAAAATGTATGTAATTAATTATAAGGTCTCATAGCCAGGAAAAGAAAGTTATAGAATATATAAGAATAATATAATGAAGCCATGGAAGGGAGTACATAACTGTACAGAAAACTGGCAAGTTGAAGTCCGTACAGAGGCATCAGAAAATCTCTACATGACATGCAATTTGAGTAATCCTTTAAGAAAAGTAAGTAGTGACAGAATTATTATTATGAAACAAAGACATGCTTTCAAATATGCCTGGGAAAACTAAACTTACAGCACATAACATGGACCCAAACCCTGCACAGGAAGTTAGACTGAGACCATATAAAGGCTGAGTCACAAAAACCAATGAGACAGTGTTCCCAAAATACACAAATTAGGCATGACTTCTTAAACCTGATGGCAGCCTTAGATTCTGTAATTATTGTATTAAACTGAATAGCATTTCAAAGTTTGATAGCTAACCCATTCCCTGAATTGGTGACTTGACAAAGGACCTAGGAAAGATCAGATATTTGAAAACACTGGACTTGATGATGAAATCCTGGCAGATACCATCTACTCTCTCTGCAAAGGCAAAACAGCCTTTGTAACCCCTGACAGTCTATTCAATATATAGTGTTGCTATTTAGCTTACATGAGATCCAACCATGTTCTAGAGACTGATTCACACTATGGTGAGGCATACCTGCATGATGTGATCAGTCATTCAGAGGGTTGGAAGTCACGCTTATTCAAAGTGTAGGCTGTATGAGAATCCATAAGACAGACAAGCCTGACTGTAAACACTAAGAAAAGTAAACTGGATATAGAGCAAAGTAAGTCATCATACACACATACACACACACACACACACACACACACACACACACACACATATATATAGATATATATATATATATATATATATATATATATATATACCAGTCTAATTTCAATGAAATTATGTTTCAATGAACCGTAATTTTGTGACCCCGTTTTTTCAAAAGTGAATTTATTCAAAAATGCGCTTTCATGAAAAACCAACTAAGAGAAAATCACAAAAACAGAAAAAAATTAAAAAAATATGACAACACTAACCACATGTATATGGGGGGGGGGGTCTATATTAAGTCAGCGAAACGGCATTACAGTGAATGCCGTTTCGCCAAAACATATTCAATGAAAGCTGACAAAAGCAAAACTTCAGGCAAAAAAATCGGTAGACCAACAAAACGCAACACACAACATAAAACATTGCAGAGTGGGTGGCTTCACCCCTCACATCCCCCAGTGTGGGGTGCTGTGCCCCCCACACCCCCCCTAACTAAATATACCAACTCCAAGATCGAATTACAGTGGGGCAAAGGGCAATGTCACAGCTCAAGCCAAGTGATTATTTTTTTCCCTGGGAGAAAAAGTGCTGACCTGAGCTTTTGCTTTTGTCAACTTTTATTCTGTATGTGTCAGTGAAATGGCATTCACTGTAATGCCATTTCACTGACTAAATATAGACCCATATGGAGGGGGGCAAGCCCCACTGCACCCCCTACCCCCACCCTGCTATTTATATATCCTAACTCCGAGATCGCCCTACAGTGGGAGAAAAGGGAATATTCCCTTATCCCAGCTGTGCTGCAGTCTACAGCAACAACCTCTGTTGCTTTTCACTTACTTCTTATTTCGCGAAAATGCATTTTTGAATAAATGCACTTTTGGAAAAAACGGGGTTGCAAAATTACGGTTTGTTGAAACATAATTTTGTTGACTGAAATGAGACCCCCCCCCACACACACACACACACACACACACACACACACACACACACACACACAAACATATATATGTATATATATTTACATACATACACACACGCACCACATCATTGTAAGAACTTTGCATAAAAATCTTGTTAAAATTGAAATAGTATATCTTGAACTTGAAAAACCTGTATTGTAATAAAAATTAAAGTTTTAAATTGTGTACATCCATTTCACGTTTTGCAATGCTTATGCCACTGCAATCATCTCCTGATTTAGTGATAAGGCAGCTTTTCATCCTGGAGGAAAAGGAAATTAGTTTCTTACCACTGAACTACCTAAAGAAATAAGTGTTAAGTGTTAATAGAAACAAATGTGAAAGATAAAAGCAAAAAGTTGAAATATTGGCCTGGTAGAAGAAAGAATAGCCTTCTCTCTGACTAACATTTTCCTTCCAAAAAAGGAATGGCTCCAAAGAATATAGAGTCTAGTACTTAAAGATATTTCTTCTATGCTATCTGAACCAGTCAAAATATATTTTTAGAATTCAGCTCTAAAAATAAGTTTAGGATTACGCCTATGAATCACAGAGGAAGTAACACAAAGTAAGCACTCTAGATGCATTTCCACACTCATAATGCTATCTTGCTCTGGTAATTCACCATCAATTGACTTACATAGTTATTTTCCTTTCCTCTTACAGGAATCAACATGAAGTGGATATTTTGCTTACTGTTCCTATCCACCTTCTCAGTAAGTCCTACCTCCAGATCCCAGATTTAATTTTTGATTTACCTGAACTAGAGGCTTGTCATTCTCAGTCTGCTCTAACTTCTTGAAGTTAGTCTGAATATGCTGTTAAAGAGCTCTCTATTTCCTTAGTTTTAGTATGAGATTTTTCCATAAAGTCCAGTGAAATGTAGGTTCAGTTTCATTAGCTTTGTCATGATAAGACTGAAATAATCAGAACAGCTCTCATCCGGCTGAGACATCTCATCTTACTCAGTGAACCAGTACAGGTTATCGTCGTAGCTTCAATACTCATGTTTCTGCAGCAGCACTTTCAACTATTTTATCTTTTATATATTTACCATGCTGAGACATTGGAAACCAAAATTCTGTCTTACTCTTTAGACTGTTTAACACAAAACTGTGCATTTACTGTGCTTTACTGAGATCTTCTAGTATAACACAAACGTATCCACAAAGAACAATATTACTCTGTCTCAGTTCCATTCAGAAACCCCCATGTATTTTTATGGTACTGACTTATTTGTTTAATTTTGTTAGTTGTGTGCATTTCACTAAACCAAAAAGCTTCAAAATACAAGGAATGAACAGTTTTGAGTAGCCAGTCAAATAAAGCAGCATGTTCTCAGAACTAAAGTAAAACTATAACATGCCGTAGAAAATTTGCTGGTTTCAGACAGATGGCAACTAGAGGTTAGGATCAAACCTAAGTCCCTAGAACTGACAGGTGTTAGCACCAACCAAAGTCTAATCATGCCTCCACCAGTTGCAATTGTTTATTGTGGCATACTCACAAATGCTCTCTCTGATCAGCAGTTTTTTTTACTGATTTGATTGTTGAAATATCATTACATTTTCATATTTGTCAAGGACAAACTAATAGTTTTATACATAGCATGATGCCTGACATGGAACTCTACAAAAATATCTGACAGTATTCCAAATGCCTTACAGTAATAGTGTCTGTATTCATAATATAACACAGACTGCAAAAACAGACATATGTTTAATATTGTTAATCTTCAAAATATATACGAATTGCTTGAGTCTGAAGGTCAAGTAAGCGTATTTACAACAAAAAGCAAGACACGGAAAATGTCTGACTAAAGATCTGAGCCACTTGCATTTTTCACAGCATTGTTTGCATTTTGTTGTGAATTTCCATGCTGGGGTGTTTACTATCTATGTGTAAAACTGCCCATCTTTACAGTGGCAATGATCACTTCTACAGTTTGTCTGCATGCATTATCTATATTAGTTTTAATCGTCTATAATCGGCATTATACATAATTTTGTTGTTTCGTACATGAAGTGGTTCTATTTCAATGTTATTTGCCAATGCAGGTTTTCATCATCCCTGTGTAGTGATTTTGAACACTTGGGACATTTCCTTTTCATTTTATATTTCAGACACGTACACTTTACCTCTTACTGCACTTTTTTTTCTTTTAATTAGCAGTGTAATTATAGAGTATTAATATTCTGCTGTCGAGATGAAATTTTCACAAATATAGCAACAGACAGTGGAATATAGAAGTTTGATGAAATTCCAGCAATTGTGATGATGTAGTTATGAATTTTAACAAGTTACCAGTTAAGCTTTACATGGTGCAGGAAATTTTCATTATAATGTAATAAAAAAACAATATATATATATATATATATATATATATATATATATATATATATATATAGCTGTGTATCTACTATTTGTTATTTTGTTCATGCATGGTTTGCAAGAGATACTTTCTTTTCTGATAGCCTGTTGTCCTCATGTCCTTCAGTTTCTTCTATTTTTACTAAAGGTTTGAGTTTTATAATATGAGTATTGCTGTGGAACTTTTATGCATGCCTTTACATTTCTCATGTGTCCATCGGTCACTGACTTTTTTTCAAATAAAATCTTATATCCAACATGTTCCTTTGTCCAGGGAAATATATTGTATATGTAAATAGGAATAGTCATATGATACACACAGGAACCACTGTTTATTTTTATTTACTTATCTGTGACCTGTGTAAGGGAATTGACTGAAATAACTCATTTTAGCTAGTACCAAAGACGCTAAGACATCAACAAGAGGGAGAGAGAGAGAAATTAAATATGTGGAACTATTATAAAAACATTTAGCAATATATGAAAATATTCATATACTGTAATAAATAAAACTGTAGATGTAAAACAGCTATGGCTCTTAATGAGTAGACAGCAAGCATAAAAGTGTATACCTGACAGAATGTAGAATATTAAGTAGTATATCAGGGAAATATGCTGTCATTCAAATTCTGGAGTTGAACATAGAATTCCAAGACCAGATATATGAATTTACGGGTCTAGGACATCTGTTTGTAAACAAATTCACGGAACAGAATACAATTCAAGACAGACAGACAGAAAAATCAAAATAATTTTATCTCACAAAAGAAAAAAAAAGTATTCATCCAAGTTTTGTGGGAAATAAAGTTTCTACCCCGAGTTATTAAATACATATATGACACACTTCCTAATACATTATGTAACCCTTATACTAAACTAAAACCTAAGCCAGAAAGTTAATCAAGGGTCTAAACATACCCTAAACTTTTATGGGTTCATGGGTTCATAGGTAGGTACTAGGCTATTGGCCCAAGGGCCTATGTAAGCCTAGCCAACAAGGTTCCATGACTTACTCCACCCAAGAAAGTTATTTTCCTGAGCTACCATCGAGCAGAGACACAGAAGTGATCCCCAGGGGTGCATTTCCTATTTCCCATCGACTCATCAAGATTTTTCTTGAAGAGTGATAATAAAGAACTTTGCTTGGCATAGATGGGTAGTCTGTTCCAGAGTATGGGAAGTCTCTGGGACAGGAATCTATCCCTCCAGCATGTCCTGTTTATTGTGGTGACAAGGTTTAGGTCCCTAGAGTGTGTAGCTCGGAGGGATTGGGATTTCTTTAGGTGTAGCATGTCCAACAGCTCTGGGTTTGACATAGCTTTATATGTTAGGCAGAGATCACCTCAGAGTAAGTGATACGCTACAGAGTAAAGCTGGAGTTTTTTGAGATGGTTTATGTAACTGCAACTACCCCCAAGATATAACCTTAACCCCAAACATCCCAACATTTAAACTTAAATATTACTCTTAATACAAACATCATCCTAACCCTAACCTTCAACATACATGAGACAAAACCCTATACATCACACAACCCTAATCTGAAGATTAACCATAACCATATACCTAACCCTAAAATATAGCCAAATGTTAAAACCCAAATTGTAACTTCAGTCTAACATTAACCATGAACCCAATGCACATCCTTCACCTAAACATAAATCAAAACCTAATCATAATCCTAAATTTAACCCTCACCCTATTTTAAATGAAATCCTAACACTAAATATATATCCCTAACCTTAAGCAAGCACTAAGCCAAAACTGAAATCCTCTCAGAAACTAACCTTAACCCTAGTCTTAAATGTAACCATGAGTCTAACAACAATCCTAATGTAACTGTAAACTTAAATACAAGCTGATCTTGGAACTGGACCTTAACCCTAACAGTAATTGTACCGAAAGGGCTAACTCTAGCTTATTTGTTAACTCTAAACCTATAGTCTCTGAACTGTACAATAATAATCACATTTGACCTAATGCCATGTTATTCAGGAAGCATTTGAATAAATCAAATTTTCCTTTAGCGCAACATTCACATAAATCATATTTGACCCAAAGGACTCAACCAAAGTGCACTTGAACAAGCTGCCCATGAAAAAAGTAACCTAATATTTAAATAGAGATGGTAATTGTGCATACTCCTGCGTTTCAAAAACTTAGAAGTAAGAATAATTGCTAAGAGATATAGCTATTTAAAAATATCCTGCATGTACGTGGGTAATTTAGAAGGGTAAAACACTGAGAAACTTATTTAAAAATATTTTGGTGCTGTTTACATATTTGGTGCTGGAACTTTGCAGTTTGCAATTAGAAGGCTCAAATTATTATATCATATGCAGAGTTCTCCGGATTTCCCCTTGTCATAGTGTTCACCTACTAATCAATGATGGCATACTTTCAGAAGGCAGAGCTCTAAAAAAACGATGGTGCTGATTCAATAAAGGCTACACTGGACACTAAAACCGTATGTGTGTCTCAGCATGATGCATACATGATAGCACACCATTTTGTATTCAGTAATGACTTCCCACACACCATGCAGAGCCACACAAACACGATAAACATAGTGGCATGCTAAATACAGCATAAGAAACTGAATTGTATGCTAATCAACCAATCCAAGATGGAGGAGCTATTCAACAAGCTATAAAGCAAGTGTGTAGACTCTGTTGGTTTTCCCTGAGAATTTCAAAATGCATTGGAATACAACCATGGAAACTAGGCAACGTGGAAAGAATGTTAGGGGCTGCTGTTACTCTTATTCATGTGTATGTGCAGGAGGCCCATGTCTGTGTTGCTGCTGCTGCTAATAGACTAATAGACCACAGCCAAGAAGGTGAAGGGTTTTTAGACCCCGTTTTAACTTTTTATAGTCTGCATGAGGTGGATATTATACAGAGCTATAGGGTGGACAGAGACCCACTACAGGAACTCTGCAACTTCTGTCTCCCTTACCAAGGGAAACCAATACCAGTGGAGACTAAAGTATGTGTATTGCTGAGAAGTTTAGCTACAGGAACCTTCCAGAGCCCAACAGGGGACATGCTGTGGGTGTTACAGGCATCAGTATCCAGGATCCTCCATCAGTTCCTGAATGCTATGCTGCTACAAGACAGTGAGTACATATATTTTCCCCTGTACAGCTGAGAATAGAGCTAGAGCTATGCAGAAGCTCTGCCTTGTAACACACTACCCTGAAGTCCTGGGTGACATACACTGTACACATGTATAAATCAAAGCACCACCTGGGGAGCAGGCAAGGGTGTACATAAATAGAAAGGGCTACCATTTTATTAACTGAGGTAATCTGTAACACTAAGGGAATCATGCTGAATGTGTAAGCTGGTAACTCAGGTAGTTACCAAGACTCATATATCTGGCACAACTCTCAACTGTATTAGATGTTTACTGGGGGGGATATCCTACAGGGTCATTTATTTGAGGATGCAGGTTATGCACTGGAACTGTGGCTGATGACGTCCATCAGAAATGCACATACACCAACTGAAGAATGCTATAATGAGGTACACGCTCAAAGAAGAAATATCATATAGTGTGTGTTTGGGCTGCTGAAGTCATGGCTTTGGTGCCTAGATACATTTGAAAAACCCTGCAGTACAATCCTTGAACATGTGCTAAAATATTCACCATTTGTGCAATGCTCCACAACATTTTCCTGAGAAAACAGCTTCAGGAGGAACTGCAATGGGAATGAACACACATCCCACCACCATTGGCAAGGTCACCACAGCCACATGCAGGTGAGGAGTCAGAGGGGAAACCAGCAACTACAGTGCGTGTAGGCAGACACAGATGTGCACAATATGGCCTCACACTGGTAGACAGTCAATGGCTAGGACACACGCTCACCACCCAAGGGGCTAAATCCTTCATTCTACTCGCATACATACAGTAACATTGATGCCAGGCAACACTGACAACCTCCACTTACACATGTGATGACTGTGTACTGCTAACATCAGACAGAGTCAGCCCTAAACAAAACAGCTTGCAACTGCTGGATTTCCAAAGTAGATGTTGAACCTGGAATATAAAAATAAATGTCTAAGAATACAAATGAATGGCATATCCTTGTATACTGTTACTTGGTAATGTAAGTAAGTATAAGGTGGATGATTTTTTTTCAGCAATTACATCAGGATGTGAGAGCACTGACGTATGCGAATATGTGTCCCCTATCAACTAACAGACCTTATATCTAAAATGTACAGATTTTCAATGAATGTCCACATTTTGGCCTCATATGTTTGTAATGGAAAATCATTAAAGAGTGAAGTTAGAAAATATTGACACACATTTCAGTTTCAGGCTTCATATCCCTCAGAACAAACATAAAAATAGTGATGCAAAACCTAAATTTGTAAGACCACAATGTTTAAAAACTGTACCCATTATTGGGCATCTGTCACACATATTGGTTTATGGCTTGGTCCAGCTTTTTTGATCTAACAGTTTGACAGGGATGTACACATTACAAAAAAACTGTAAGAAAGCTGTACAATTTGCAAAATAGCATCATAAAAACAGAAATACTAAGCACTAAGTCAGCTATGCACCCTGGGCATCAGACAAAAAAAACTTATGTATCCCTAAATCCAAAAGATAGAAAACAAGGCTATGACAAAGGTATCATCATTTGCACAGGCTGTTGTGTTTGTATATGTGCGTGTGTGTGTGGGGGGGGGTACTACCTGTCCCACTTTACGAGGGACAGTCCCTCTTTGGGCAGTTGTGTCCTGCAAAAAAATTGAAAAAATGGCAAATGTCCTGAGATTTTAAGACAAAATTATTTCCTATATTGTATGTAATAGTTGCATAAAGCAGTTATTCTGTATCTGAAACACCTAAATGTTATAAGAAACAGGATAAGCAACTAAAATACTACAAGAATAAGCTTTTATTTAGGCAAAAAAAGTGAAGTTCTGTCCTTTGTGCCAGCCATGGGTATATTTTGCCCTGCAAAATCTGATGTTTGTACCAAAAATGTCCCACTTTGGGCATTTAAAAAGGTGGAGACCCTGGGGGGGGGGGGTCAGGAGTCCTAGGCTGACACAAAAGGTAGTGAGTGTGTGTGAGTAAGTAAGAGAAACAGGCAGACCTTTGGATAAGGTATAAAATGGCCACTGAGACAGAGTGAGCTATAAGCCTCATGACTGACTCATGTAACTGATATGCATGCATGTCTGTAAGGGTGCTCCATGGGAAATTGGTGTGTGGATGTCTGCAAGAACACAGCCAAGCATTGTGCTAGCTTTACATCTTGGTGTGTTGGACAGATGTCAGCTATGCATGGTGGAGGTGGTAGTTCATCGTCATCATCCCGACCTGAGAACTGGCTCTGCCGGGAGTTACACTGGCATGCCCATCCCCACAGTCAGATGTATTGCTGCTACCTGAATGTGACTGATGTCTGCTAGACAAGCTCTCCTCATGAGTATGCACAGGTCCATGACCACATGGCCTGGCACATCTGGGTGCGGAAACCTCAACCACTGATGGAACAGTGGAAGTAGTGCCAATATGGGAGTGTGATCTGCAACAGCCACATTGGCTAAAATCAGATGATGTGGCTGACCTATGCCCACTTGAATGCTGTCACCCTCCCAGTAGACGTTCCCTCACAGACACCGCCCTTTCCATTGAGTCAGTCATCCAATCCATTGAATCGGCAACATGATAGAGGCAGTCACACATGTCAGCCTGTGCCACATTTACAATCCTAAGCATTTTCTTGGAGGGTCTATTGGAACATGCCTGTGCTTCCATTATGGCATTAAACATATGTCGAATGGCACGGAAAGAAACACCTGGACCAGGTGGAGGATGGACAGCAGGCCTCCTGCAAGCAACTTGAACAACCCTCCAGCATGACACCTTGCCCACACTATGGTTACAGCCAGAGACAACAGGCACTGAAGCCACCTGAAACTACACTACCCTGATCAACTGTCCACCATGCATCTGTCCAATATCTGAGGGCTCACTGGGATGGGTTTGTGTAGGCTTACTGACTGTGTCTGATGGAATTACAGGGGATGGCTGAATGTCATCCTCAGTGTCAGATTCAATCTCTGCACCCCCTGACTATGCCTGTGTTTGGCCATCATCATCATCAGAGTCTGCCGATATTCTGACATCAGGTGGTAAGTGTCCTATACTTCCACTCTCAGGATCACCTGTGATAATATGCAACAAACACAGGAACTATCATATTCACAACACACCCCTTAGAGTTGACTCAGTAGTCAGGGACTTTGGGGACACACATAGATAGTAATCTAACCTTTGATCATCATGTGTCTACAGTGGTGAGGAAATCATTCTATCTTGCACAACTTATAAACAAAGGTATGGCATCTAAATCCAAGGAAGTCATTGTTCCACTGTATTCATCATTCATCAGACCTATCATTGAGTACAATGCACCCTTTGGTATGTACCTAACCAGGCATGTCCAACAACTGGAACGTCCACAGAGGTTCCTCACTAAAAGTATGCAGGGCATAAGTAATATGTCCTATGCAGACCGCCTCAAGGCCCTGTCCTTGTTTTCTGTCTTCTACAGGCTTTTGAGTGGAGATCTATGCCTGGCATACAGGGCATTGCCAGACCCCAATCTAATGGACCTCTTGCATATCCACAAAACAAACAGTACTAGAATTACCCATTCTAAAGACTTAAATCTTGCCTGTGATATAAATAGGACCTGCTGGAGAGATAGGTATGTATCCCAGAGACTACCCTCTCTATGGAACACGCTTCCCATCCATGTGAAGCAGAGTTTCTCCCTAACACAATTCAAGTGCAACTTAGACAATTGGATGGGAAATGAGAAATTCATCCCTGGTTTGGCACCTATGTCTCTAATTCAAACAGGTAACCTGTAAATGGTTAATCTCCCAGGCCCATGCTTACACTTATCAAGGGTATCAGAACTTGTCAGAGATTTAGGATGCATGGCTATGCTTAAAAAGGTCTTTGTGGTCGTTAGCCTAGTAAACACCTATTAACCTATGAATCTATGGAAAGAAATTATTAGCTATAGTACTTCAGTTCAATATATGCTAAAAAACTAACACTGGTGCCACTAGCATAGAAGATATGGCAATATGCACTCTGTCCTGACACTTACCTCATACATATGGGTAAATGAATATTTCTGTGAAATGCTCATCAGTACTGAAAGAAAAATATTTGGCTTACCATGTGCGGATAACTCCATGCTTTCTAGGGAGGATGGTCCTGGAAGAAGTTAAGCAAAATGTAAGGACACATCATAACAATAACAATAACACAGAGGGAAAAATTGGCCTTTATATGTCCATTATCAATACATTTAACTAACACTTGGATCTTTGTTCGTGTTTGTGCACTATCAGTAAACATGATAACAGCCGCTGGCAGGAAATCATTCTTAGCTACTGATGTTATCCCTAGTTGGACATGTCTGCTGTTAGAAGGGAAGGTGCCCAATATGAGGCACAGAGGTGGGGTGTTGAGGAGTCCAGAATCCTCAATGGACTCTTTGTAAAGCACCACTACTGAAGACTTTTGCAGGAGAACAATACCAGCTCCCAGTACAAGTCTGATGCTTGAATAATCTGTCCAAAACTGTCTCCAGTGCAACTGGCATTCCACACACTGGACAACAAAGTAGTCATCACTTTAATGACCTGAAAAGGTGCAAGAAGGATACACAGAACTGGTGGCTGGATAAGTTCAGGACTGGTAACATCCCACAGTTATGTAAGTATACTGATAAAGTGATTTTATAGTAGATAGAAAGCTGCATCTAGGCAATATGGGTATGCATGATTCTCTTCTCTTGTTCTCTTCTCTTTATTTCACAACCAGTGCAGAGATTATGGTGAATAGAGAGGCTCATGCTGAGCATCTAGACAAACTAAGAGGAAGCAGGGTGTATGTATGCAGCACAAATGAAGTATTATTTTAGCTTTTAAATATATTTCTTTTCTATACAGTTACAGCAAAGTAAGTATGTATATCCTAACTGTAAAAGCAATCATGTATGCTTCAGTATGTAGCACAAGCCAACTGTAGGAGTCAAGTGCTAGACTATAGTCAGATGTTGTGGGTTCAAATACCACAAGTAACAAATATAAAATAGTAGAATCCTGTAAAAATATTACTTAAGTTCATTTCTACACAAGTGGCATACATGCCTTGCTGTTAACTTAATCGGTGTAATTGAACCACGCATATGTGCCATATATGCACATTGCAAGGATTATTCTGAGCAATCCTTAATTATAATTTGTAGTTGTTAAGAAGTATACTGAAATGTAAAAGTTCAGATAAAATACTTTATAATTGTGATAATGCATTGCTTGCCACATATGATAATACTAATATTATCTCTTTTTTTTTCTCTTACCACCAAACCATAGCTCTTTTTTTTCTTTCTATGTGTCATTAAAAGGTTTCCATGTCATCCATGTCTAACAAATTACAAAATTCTTTACAGATAAAGGAGGTAGGCCAACCCCAGTGACTCAGCCTGTCCCTGCTGTTCTGGCTCTGGCACCAACACCCAGCATATCTGGGACCCACCCAGGCAGTACTACTTCTGCTGCCCCTGCACTACCTGTGCCCTCAGGTGGCACTACCCTGGTGCCATCTGGGAGTACTTGTGGAGATGGGGATTTTATCACCCACCATGAGATGCCAGGGTTGGTGTGTAGGTCACAGCACCATTGGTGCACACCTATGCTGGATTAAGAGGCTGCTTTCCTTTATCATATGTAGGGAAAGATGTCAAGCACTCCAACAGTCAGTGGAGTAAGGGGACAGTGATATTAGTCTGTGGGTGAGGACTAGATTCTCACCGTCCACATATTTGATGGGCATGGGCATCTGTACTTCCCTCTTCAACCTAAATCATGGTGCCCCCCAAACCTTTTGTTTCTTGCACTGTCTCTGTGTCTTGTCTGGTTTGTCTTTTTTGTTTGTATCTGCTTCCTCACCTACCCTACTTATCTGGCCCAGAAATACCTACATCCCTTACCTAACATACCTATCTTACTGAAGTAAAAATTAAAAAAAAAAATGGGAACCTGTCCCACAAAACAAATATTGTCCTATACATAGCTCTCCACTTCACACATGTCTTTGTGACACACTTAATTCAGTCCAATTGAGAATACAGCATTATTGTATTGCTGTTACTCCTCTATGTTGAGGTTATAGTCCAAATTCAGCCAATATTCTATACATATTCATTTTACACTGTTGAAGTAGTGGATAACTGTGGTTCTTTTTTACCTCTCTCCTGTACATTCCTGTATTGCTTTCCCTTTGTTCTTCCCCGTGCTTGACCCCTATTTCACCAATTTCCTATCTAACCCATTTTAACACCGTTAATGTGGTCAAAAACGGAATCACACTGAACACATATAAGTTAAAAAAAGCAATGCAGCCCTTCAATTTTTGGCCTTTGTGTTTGAACTGAGTTTGGCATCAAGCACCAATGCTATGCGATGGTGAACGACTCTTTCTTGGTGTGGTTACCCCCATGGAATGCCACTTAAGCATTCTGTGCTAAGGTAACACACAGTGAATATAGTATAATTATTCCATTACATTATAAAATCTTATTTAAAACTATTACATACACCTGTATTTGAACCTTATATCATCTCATCTGCAGAAGAAGTGTGTCAATGCATTTACACCTGCTGCCACAGAGTCAGCAAAGCAGCAGGTGTGATTCATACACTCAATACTCAGAACTCTTATAATTTTAGCAATTAAGCTTGCTTTGCTTGCTGCTTTACTATGCACAAACAGGGAAAGCAGTACAAATGTATATCTCTCATGTGCAAACACTGCCATCAATTTCGCAAACCCGCTGTTTGGCAGTATGCTACGGAAAGTATATAATAGAATGTAGTACTTATGTTTACTGTCCATTTAGTCTTCATCAAATGAGAGTACATGTAAAACACAAATGGAAGGTGCTTTTTAAAGAAAAACACAGATTTACACTGCAGCAATCTATTACCTCCACCCATGCACTTCAAACTTTGTATCTCAGTACTTGTTCACAAATATATTAACTACACTAAAGAAATAAATAACAGATGCCTTCTTATATACCATGCACATCTTTATAATGACAATACACATTCATATTTTCTGATACTTGTAATAATGTAGACAGCTGTTTGCAAATAGTTTACAAAACTGTCTTTTTAAGGTATACCTGCACATTGGAAACACAGCAGTAAATGCTACAATTTGCATACTCATCAATGTGATAACATGCACATCTTTAATATCTTGACATTTGTACATGTTTAGCTGTCTATTTCAGACAAGCCATCCAACATCTTCTCTCAAACATCCAGTGATGATGTCATCTACTATAAATTGTCCTGCAGCTTTGTAAAAGTCAGACTAGTGTTATGGTGCTTGTGTTAAGTGCTAAGTTCTCTAATCTGTGTTCTTAGGTAAGTGGTCTAATCTCACTGAAGTCAACTGTTGTCTGTGTGTCTGTCTAGTCAGAAGAGCATAATTGTGTATCCTGCAGTCATCACTATAATTCCATGGAGTACTGATACTTTGACAGTTTGACATGCCTACACATCCATTTCATTCAGGCCTCCAAACATCTTCTATCCAACATCCAGGGATGATGTAAGCCACAATAATTTGTCCTACAGCCATATAAAAGTCAGACTTGCACCATGGTGCTTGCATTAAGCTCTGAATTCTCCACTTTGTTTACCTAGATAGGTATGGACTCTGTTCTCACTGTAGTCAGCTGTTGTGTATGTGTGTGTGTGTGTGTGTGTGTGTGTGTGTGTGTGTGTGTGTGTGTGTGTGTGTGTGTGTGTGTGTGTGTGTGTTTGCGCACCTGCTTGACATTCGAGAGAGCATAAGGATACTGCTATTGCCATTTGCTTCTCACCATATACTGCTGATGTCATAACTTATTAAGTGTTTCTGGCACACTCCAAATCAGACCTGTGCTGTGGTACTTGCATTAAATACGGAGGTCTCTAGCTGTATGCATTAGATAGGTAGGGGTTCTGTTCTCACTACAGTCAACTGGTGTTTGTACATATGTGAATGTTTGTCCACTTGCTTGACATTAGACAGAGTATTTTACACCAGCATGTGGGATACTGCTATTACTATCTTCATCTTACCAGAAACTGCTGATGTCAAACACTTATAAAGTGTTGTCTAACATTCTCCAAATCAGACTTGTGCTGAGACATTTGCATTAAATATAGAGGTCTCTAGTCAGTGCACTTACATAGACAGAACTTTTGTTTTCACTGCAGTCAACTGGTAAATGTGTATGTGTTTGTCTACTTATTTGGCATTAGAAAGAGCATTTTACACCATCATGTGGGATACTGCTATTACTGTCTTCCTCTCACTCTTCCTCTCACCAGACACTGCTGATGTCATCAGCTATAAAGTATTCTCTGACACCATAAAAGCTAGTATTTGGCTCTGACACTTGTGTTAAGTACACTGCTATGTAAATAGGTAGTTTTAGAATGATATGTGTGTTTACAGCTATTTCCAACACTCTTTGAAACATCTTGCTGTAGCATGCAATAATTATGTCATCATGTGTGACATGCACTCTGACGGTGTTCAAGACAAACCTGTGCTGTGATAGTACCATTGAATACTGTGTTTGCAATCTACTATAACTACACATATAGGTGTACTAATCTGACAGCAAGCTACTTGCATGTCTATACATACAACTATCACTTATGAGACAATTTTACACAGGGATGTGAGTCTACATCCATGACCTACAGTGCTCGCAACATGCCATCCTCAGCATACAATCATGTTATCATACTCTATATACTGCAACATGACAGTGTTAAAGTCAGACATATGTGGAGTCACTACTGTGCCATTGCATGGCATTCATAATCTATGCCTACTCAGGTGGAATGTTAATATCAGGCCCAGTCTACTGCTGATTTTGGTTGCTGGTAGATTACAGTCATTGTATGGTCTTTGGAACAACTCTTCTTTTCACTGCCACTTGTGGTACCATTCATGTAGCCCCACACATCTTCATTTGTCCTCTGGCCACATGACATCCTTCTTGCAGAGGAGAGATAAGTTAGAGGAAAGAAAAATACTTCCACATGAAAAACTGTCAGAATCTTCAAATAAAAAATGATGGTCATTAATAAAACAGATTTTTGAAAAACAGTATATAGACCAAGAAACTTTGATCTGTGTGGGAAAAGAATCATCGGAGGAAGTGTGAAAATATAAACAACAAAACCTAGTTATTTTTGAAAAGTATAAAAGAGTAGTATGTACGTGGGAAACAAATAGAGATTTGATATGGTGCGATATTTATGCAAAGGTGAAAGCCAGATTAATCAACATAAAAAAGGCAGCCCCAAAGATATTTGAAGAGAAATACAGGCACAGGAATCCAGACATGGAACATTTCACAATAAAAAATAATACCACTAAGAGGGAATCTAGAAAAACAGATTAGTGAAGTAGACATTAAAAAATAGAAGTTAAAGTTATGGAGTGCCTGTAAAGTGAAGGATTTGATGTAGAAGGTCAAAAACAGGTTACATCACAGCAGGAGGGAATGAGTCCCCAAAGTAAGGAGAAAGAGGAAGATCAGGAGACGTCAGAAAGAAATATGGACATGGGAAATAAAAAAAGAGTTAATATGGTGCAATATCTATGCAAAGGAGAAAGCAAAACTAATCAATACAAAAAGAGCAACACCCAAGATATATGAAGAGATATACAGGCAAAAGAATCCAGACATGGAAAACTTTACAATACAAAAAATAAGAAGACAAACAGGAAAAGTAGAAAAGGAGATCAGTAATGGAGGAGTTAAAGAAATAGAAACTGAGGTTATGGCATACCTCCAAAATGAAGGATCCAGTGTAGAAAATCTAATTCAGAAAACACCACAAAAGGATAGAGCAATGGAACTCCAAATTAAGGGGAAATCAGTAGAATGGGAAGCAATTAGTCAGGTGCCATATGAAGATGTTTTGGAGCCTTCCACAGGAACCAAGTATAAACATTCACTTGAAGCTGGACGGCAAGGGAAGGTAGAGGAAGCTGTGGAAACCCTGACACAGTTAATGTTGAGGAGTGAAAGGCCAGTGAGTTCTCATATGAGAGAGCAGTGGATGGCACAGGATGAAATTGAATGGAATATGCCACAGAAAAATGCAATAGAACTTTCTATAAAATGCCCACAGGAAATGGAAAACAAAAAATAAGCCCTCAGTTTAGAAGAAAAGCTAAAACAAGAGTTGCTTGACTTGATAAAGGTAGATATACATATTCAGATCAATGAAAGCAATAGACTGCAGAAGGTCAATAAAACCCAAAAAGTCAGAAGTTTGATAACACAAATGAGTACAGTAATTAGGACTGCCCATAGAGATCCATGCAATATAATAGAAGTAAACTGTGCAGCTAAATTAATAACTGATAAAGTTCTACCACACAAACACAGGGCAGTGAGGGAGAGAAATGGGAGAAATTGAATACCATCATGGAAGTATCGAATTGAGAAAACTATAAAGCAACTAAGACAAGAAGTTTCACTGTTAGAAGTGTATAGAAGAGTGAACAGATATGAAAATACTTAAAAACATAGATGTGGTAAAAGCAATGAGCAGTATTAGAACAAATCAAGCTCAATCATGCATTATCAAAAATAAACTAAAAATCTCAGCACAGGCAGAAAAACTTAGGAGATACACAGATAAATATAAAGGAAAAGTACAAAATAAGCAATTTACTGATGATCCAAAAATGTTTTATAGAGACTGGGAAACAAGGTAAAAGGAATTTGAAAGACCACCATAAAAAAAAGAATAAATAGATTAATTTTGGAGAAGTATCTAGGAAGATCCTGTGGAACATAACAAAGATGCTAAATGGCTAGAAGAAGTTAAAGAAAAAATAACAGGTTTAAAGGTGCAGGATATGAAATGGGATGAAGTAACAGCCAGAGAGAAAGAAACAAAATTAAGAAAAGCCTCAAATTGGAAACCCTAGGCTAGATGCAGTACCTAACTTATGGTTAAAAGTATTAACATCTTTGAATAAAGATTTAGCCATGAGTAAGTGCACTCTGAACAGACACTGACCTGGCTAACAACAAGAAAAACAATGCTCCCATCTAAGCATGAACCTGCAAACTACCCTAAAAATGATAGACCAATAACTTGCCTTCCAATGACGTATAAACTACACACTAGAATTGATGCAAATGGAATGTATAGTCAGTTAGAAGAAAACTCAATTATGGCAATAAAACAAAAGGGCAATAAAATAAAGTCATATGGAACAAAGGATCATTTTCTGTTAAATAAAGTCATAGTGGAGAACTGTAAAAAGGGGAAGAATTTAAGTATGTCATGGATTGACTACAAAAAAGCATTTGATAGTATCCCACATTCATGGATAAAAGAGTGCTTAAAAATGGATAAGATACACCCTACACTGATCAACTACGTTACAGTGACCATGAAACAGTGGCAGACCACTTTGCAATTAACCCATGATAAAGGATTAATTATTATTCCAGGGTTAAAAATTCAAAGGGGGATATTCCAGGCTGACTGTCTGTCACCGCTGCTATTCTGCCTTGATCTTAACCCATTAAGCTGTCTACTTAAAATCTTAGACCATGGCTATAATTTGGTTCCTAGAAAACAAGAAAAGTGTAAAGACTTCTCATCTTCTATTTGTCAATGATTTGTGGGATACTGCTATTACTATCTTCATCTTACCAGAAACTGCTGATGTCAAACACTTATAAAGTGTTGTCTAACATTCTCCAAATCAGACTTGTGCTGAGACATTTGCATTAAATATAGAGGTCTCTAGTCAGTGCACTTACATAGACAGAACTTTTGTTTTCACTGCAGTCAACTGGTAAATGTGTATGTGTTTGTCTACTTATTTGGCATTAGAAAGAGCATTTTACACCATCATGTGGGATACTGCTATTACTGTCTTCCTCTCACTCTTCCTCTCACCAGACACTGCTGATGTCATCAGCTATAAAGTATTCTCTGACACCATAAAAGCTAGTATTTGGCTCTGACACTTGTGTTAAGTACACTGCTATGTAAATAGGTAGTTTTAGAATGATATGTGTGTTTACAGCTATTTCCAACACTCTTTGAAACATCTTGCTGTAGCATGCAATAATTATGTCATCATGTGTGACATGCACTCTGACGGTGTTCAAGACAAACCTGTGCTGTGATAGTACCATTGAATACTGTGTTTGCAATCTACTATAACTACACATATAGGTGTACTAATCTGACAGCAAGCTACTTGCATGTCTATACATACAACTATCACTTATGAGACAATTTTACACAGGGATGTGAGTCTACATCCATGACCTACAGTGCTTGCAACATGCCATCCTCAGCATACAATCATGTTATCATACTCTATATACTGCAACATGACAGTGTTAAAGTCAGACATATGTGGAGTCACTACTGTGCCATTGCATGGCATTCATAATCTATGCCTACTCAGGTGGAATGTTAATATCAGGCCCAGTCTACTGCTGATTTTGGTTGCTGGTAGATTACAGTCATTGTATGATCTTTGGAACAACTCTTCTTTTCACTGCCACTTGTGGTACCATTCATTTAGCCCCACACATCTTCATTTGTCCTCTGGCCACATGACATCCTTCTTGCAGAGGAGAGATAAGTTAGAGGAAAGAAAAATACTTCCACATGAAAAACTGTCAGAATCTTCAAATAAAAAATGATGGTCATTAATAAAACAGATTTTTGAAAAACAGTATATAGACCAAGAAACTTTGATCTGTGTGGGAAAAGAATCATCGGAGGAAGTGTGAAAATATAAACAACAAAACCTAGTTATTTTTGAAAAGTATAAAAGAGTAGTATGTACGTGGGAAAGAAAGAGAGATTTGATATGGTGCAATATTTATGCAAAGGTGAAAGCCAGATTAATCAACTTAAAAAAGGCAGCCCCAAAGATATTTGAAGAGAAATACAGGCACAGGAATCCAGACATGGAACATTTCACAATAAAAAATAATACCACTAAGAGGGAATCTAGAAAAACAGATTAGTGAAGTAGACATTAAAAAATAGAAGTTAAAGTTATGGAGTGCCTGTAAAGTGAAGGATTTGATGTAGAAGGTCAAAAACAGGTTACATCACAGCAGGAGGGAATGAGTCCCCAAAGTAAGGAGAAAGAGGAAGATCAGGAGACGTCAGAAAGAAATATGGACATGGGAAATAAAAAGAGTTAATATGGTGCAATATCTATGCAAAGGAGAAAGCAAAACTAATCAATACAAAAGAGCAACACCCAAGATATATGAAGAGATATACAGGCAAAAGAATCCAGACATGGAAAACTTTACAATACAAAAAATAAGAAGACAAACAGGAAAAGTAGAAAAGGAGATCAGTAATGGAGGAGTTAAAGAAATAGAAACTGAGGTTATGGCATACCTCCAAAATGAAGGATCCAGTGTAGAAAATCTAATTCAGAAAACACCACAAAAGGATAGAGCAATGGAACTCCAAATTAAGGGGAAATCAGTAGAATGGGAAGCAATTAGTCAGGTGCCATATGAAGATATTTTGGAGCCTTCCACAGGAACCAAGTATAAACATTCACTTGAAGCTGGACGGCAAGGGAAGGTAGAGGAAGTTGTGGAAACTCTGACACAGTTAATGTTGAGGAGTGAAAGGCCAGTGAGTTCTCATATGAGAGAGCAGTGGATGGCACAGGATGAAATTGAATGGAATATGCCACAGAAAAATGCAATAGAACTTTCTATAGAATGCCCACAGGAAATGGAAAACAAAAAATAAGCCCTCAGTTTAGAAGAAAAGCTAAAACAAGAGTTGCTTGACTTGATAAAGGTAGATATACATATTCAGATCAATGAAAGCAATAGACTGCAGAAGGTCAATAAAACCCAAAAAGTCAGAAGTTTGATAACACAAATGAGTACAGTAATTAGGACTGCCCATAGAGATCCATGCAATATAATAGAAGTAAACTGTGCAGCTAAATTAATAACTGATAAAGTTCTACCACACAAACACAGGGCAGTGAGGGAGAGAAATGGGAGAAATTGAATACCATCATGGAAGTATCGAATTGAGAAAACTATAAAGCAACTAAGACAAGAAGTTTCACTGTTAGAAGTGTATAGAAGAGTGAACAGATATGACAATACTTAAAAACATAGATGTGGTAAAAGCAATGAGCAGTATTAGAACAAATCAAGCTCAATCATGCATTATCGAAAATAAACTAAAAATCTCAGCACAGGCAGAAAAACTTAGGAGATACACAGATAAATATAAAGGAAAAGTACAAAATAAGCAATTTACTGATGATCCAAAAATGTTTTATAGAGAACTGGGAAACAAGGTAAAAGGAATTTGAAAGACCACCATAAAAAAAGAATAAATAGATTAATTTTGGAGAAGTATCTAGGAAGATCCTGTGGAACATAACAAAGATGCTAAATGGCTAGAAGAAGTTAAAGAAAAAATAACAGGTTTAAAGGTGCAGGATATGAAATGGGATGAAGTAACAGCCAGAGAGAAAGAAACAAAATTAAGAAAAGCCTCAAATTGGAAACCCTAGGCTAGATGCAGTACCTAACTTATGGTTAAAAGTATTAACATCTTTGAATAAAGATTTAGCCATGAGTAAGTGCACCCTGAACAGACACTGACCTGGCTAACAACAAGAAAAACAATGCTCCCATCTAAGCATGAACCTGCAAACTACCCTAAAAATGATAGACCAATAACTTGCCTTCCAATGACGTATAAACTACACACTAGAATTGATGCAAATGGAATGTATAGTCAGTTAGAAGAAAACTCAATTATGGCAATAAAACAAAAGGGCAATAAAATAAAGTCATATGGAACAAAGGATCATTTTCTGTTAAATAAAGTCATAGTGGAGAACTGTAAAAAGGGGAAGAATTTAAGTATGTCATGGATTGACTACAAAAAAGCATTTGATAGTATCCCACATTCATGGATAAAAGAGTGCTTAAAAATGGATAAGATACACCCTACACTGATCAACTACGTTACAGTGACCATGAAACAGTGGCAGACCACTTTGCAATTAACCCATGATAAAGGATTAATTATTATTCCAGGGTTAAAAATTCAAAGGGGGATATTCCAGGCTGACTGTCTGTCACCGCTGCTATTCTGCCTTGATCTTAACCCATTAAGCTGTCTACTTAAAATCTTAGACCATGGCTATAATTTGGTTCCTAGAAAACAAGAAAAGTGTAAAGACTTCTCATCTTCTCTTTGTCAATGATTTGAAACTGTATAACTCATCAGATGAGGAACTGAAAGTACAACTGCAAGTTGTCAAAACTTTTTCAGATGAAATAAGAATGTCATTTGGGCTTGATAAATGTGCAAAGCAACCTTTAAAACTGGAAAACTGCAGCACCAAGAAAACGTCAGTTTGGGACAAGAATGTGATATAAATTAACTTGAGCAGGAGGGAGTGTACAAATATTTGGGAATTGATGAAGGATCAACAAAAAAACATGAACAAATGCAATAAAACAGTAAAAAATGCTTTAGAAGACTTAAATTAATCCTAAAAACAGCATTGACATCTAGGAACAAAATCCAAGCTATAAACCACTTTGCTCTCCCTGTCCTAATTTACAGTTTTGGAATGATTGACTGGCCCCAAAATGTGTTGGATAGATTAGATAGGAAAACAAGAAGGATGCTTCATGCTCACCAAATGATTTATAAAAATCAATGAATACCAAGATTATACAGTATATTACCCATTCTGAAGGAAGGATGGGCCTCCTTGAAATTGATTACATGTACAGATCTGTAACTGTGAGACTCCACACATATCTGTTGACCTCACAAGACCCAAATGTAGTGAAAGTTTTGAAATATGAGAAGAATAAATCTAAGGTAACGTCCCTTCTTAGGCTAGTAGAAGCGTGTCAATGTCTAGCAGGAATGGAAATCAAACCACAAGTGGATAAAAAACAGGCAGCAACTGAATGTACAAAAAAAAAAAAAGAAAGAATATAAGGTGAAGGACCATATGAGAAGCCAAGAAATGTGGACAATGCATAAATATAGTTGTAAGTATAGAAAACTTCTGGAAGATCTTCATGTTGATCATGAATGAACACAGGAATGGTTAAGGAGAGACAAATTCAAACCAAGAGATAAAAGGTTAATATTGGTGGCACAAGATAGTAGGCTATGTAGATGTTGGTTTACAAAGTCCATTGAACATGTGGGAGGTTTTGTAAAACAGAAATGGAAACAGCTGCGCATCTTATTGCTCGTTGCGACATACTAATGGCAGAAGGGCTTATATTGAAAGGCATAATTATGTGGCGAGACAGTTGCACTGGGATTCTGCAAACATTATGGTATCAAAGTATCTGAAAAACACTGGAAACATGAACCGCAAAACATCATAGAAAATTATGAAGCCTACATCACATGGGATCATCCATTGCCAACAGTTCAGAAGATAGATGCTAGAAAACCGGATATACTGGTTCAAGAAAAGAAGACAAAAGTAGCATTGATCATTGAAGTCACCACACCCAGTGACTACAGTGTCTTATGTACAGAGATTTACAAAGTCATAAAATATCAGGATTTGCAAGCAGAAATGAGAGCAGTGTGGAAGAAAGATACCAGATAGTTCCAATAGAAGTAGGAGCAATGGGTCTTATAAAAAAGAGTCTACAATCATATTTAGATATGCTACCAATACATTTAACTACATACGAATTGCAGAAGAAGTCATTACTGGGCACATTGCAGGTGCTGTGAAGAACACTATTGGCTGACATCAAAGAGTGAAACAATACTAATTTCATGAACTTTAATCATACTTTTGCTTAGGAATAAGGTATATTCCCTTCACAGTATTAGAAACCCAAAAGATTTCGTGAAACTAAAAAAGTAGTGTAGGATGTCCTCACATGAAATATGTATACATGCATCATGAAGCAGAGTCCTTCTGTAAGCCTGTGCAAGATATCCCCAATCCACTGCATGTGTGATTGCTAATTCTGTCGTGATTTGGTGCACATGCTCCATTTGGACAGTGGCAGAATTTATTGCAATCCAACAAATATACACATATGAACAATAATCTTATATCTTCCATACTATACATATAGGCATTTTTACTTTCATTTTATAATGATGGGTAGGATTTCATGTGATGTTGGCCATCAGCCTAATAGTATCCTATGACCCTATGATCACTTGACATATCAATGTTACTGTCATTGACATATGCTATATTGAGGTGTGGATGTACAGTATGGCTACAAGAAGGTATTACAATCTGTGATGTGAGCTGATGTATCGATGGCCATGGCTACCATTACATAATATGTTCCTTCTATAATTGATGCAGTAATATGCCCCATATAAACTGCTGACATAGGTTCATAGTCTCATAGGAAGTTACTAGGCTAGCGCTCCTATACCACTTACAAGCTTAGCCATGTTAATCACAAGTAACACCAATTGTCATTATTAGGTGGATGTAATTTGCAGAGCATGTCTATCGTCAACACTGACTACCCTGTCCATGAGGGATATGGGTGCCACCCCCAGGGTGAATTTGTGGTCTCTCATCCATTTGCCTATTTTGCACTTGAATAGGGTTATTGAGGAGCTCTGCTTCATGTGATTTGGAAGTTTATTACAGAGGAGTGGCAGTCTCTGGGAGAGATATCTGTCTCTCAAGCATAATCTGTTAATATCACAGGCTAGGTTAAGATCCCTTAAGTGAGTGAATCATGTGCCATTAGAATTTTGGATATGCAGTATTTCCATCAGTGCAGGGTCAGAGATTGCACTGTAGGCCAGGCACAAGTCACCTCTCAGAAGCCAGTACAATACAGAGTACAGTGACAGGGCTTTCAGTCTATCCACATATGTCATGGCATGGAGTAGAGGCCTTGTATTTTCTTGTTAAGAATCCCCTGTGGTCTGTCCACCTGCTGCAGGTGTCTGGTGAGGTGCATGCAAAAGAGAACATTGTACTCTATTAATGTAATGCTGAGGGTCTAGTAAAGTGGTATTATAACATCCTCAGACTTGAATGCGATGCCCTTACTTATGTGGTGCATGACGTTAAAGGCTTTCCTTACCACAGTGGAAACTTGTTGGTTGAAGTTCAGATTGCTATTTACCTGCGTTCCTCAGTTCCTTAAACACTGGGTTGGAACTTGGAGGGGAGTTTTCAATACTATAATTAGCTGGGAATATCACTTTGCCAAAGGTAATAATAACAGCACTTTTTTGCATTTATTTGTAGAACTTGGCTTTGATACCAATCATTTGTCTGTGATAGCCCCGTCTGTAATATATTAACATCTTTGCAGGACTCAGTGATTTCACCTAATTTGCAATTATCAGCAAACCTGGCAAGCCAAAGGCCATTTACTTTAGCCTGGAGTGCCAAGAAATAGATTCCGAACAGTAAAGGGCCCAGCAGAGATCCTTGTGGTACACCACTGGTAACTGGTCTACTGGCAGTGGTTGAGTCACCAACTTTGACACTCTGTGTTCTGTCAAGTCAGCCAGTTGGCTATCCAGCTAGTGATGTAAGGGTTGATCCCCAGCTGGGAGAGTTTCTCAATGATACCTGAGTGGTGGATTGTGTCAAAAGCACTGATCAGGTCAAGACAGGTGGTATGTACTGTCTTACCTTTATCCAGGTCTTTGTTGACTTTCTACAAGAAGTATACTAGGTTTACTAAGCTTGAGCTACCCTTACCAAAGCCAAATTGGTTTAGGTCTAGAGTTTGAAGGTTACCTATGTCTATGATGATTCTTTTCTTGGTCTTGCAGATGAAACTGGTTAGACATATGGGTTTATAGATCCCATTTCAGTTGATGCCCCCCCCCCCCATGCTGTTTTCCACTCTGCTGGAGCAAAGGCAATTCTCAGGCTATGGTTAAAGAGGACACTAGTGGGTCCATTAGGTCCAGTTTTAGACTGCTTAGTAAGCAACCTGGGATGTTATGTGGTACCACTGAGGCCATGTTTTTAGCCTTGGACAGCACAGATATAACCTGATCTCTAGAGATACTTGGCAGGGTATGTTGTTAAATATGTTTGGAGGATGGCCTGTGGGTGCAGGTGTGTGACGTTTTCACCAAATCTGTCAGCTAGCAGGTTGACAATTTTCTCCAGTGCAACTTCATGGTTAGACTCCTAGCATTAAGCAGCAGAACCTTAAGTTTGCCGACAGTGGATTTTTTTTTTACATCAGAATTGTTGTTGTTTTGACATTGCCTACAAAAGACCCTATTGGGGTTGGAAGTGCCTTTGACAGTATCCAAGAGTCTAGAGGACATGAGTACAGACCATCTCTGGCAAAGCAGCATGACCTGTCAGGCTGAGAGATACTGAATCCCCCCGAACTGATACCAGAAGCTAAGACAATTGTTGATGTTGATCATTTCTTGTTTATATTGTGGCATCATCCTGGGTGATGGAACAGTCTACATATATATTCACTGTGAAGTCCGAACTGTATCATGTTGATATGTGATTAGTGTTCATACTACAACTGTCTTCTTTGACATGCTTTCATCTTCTGTACACTACCATGTTTCACCTATCCTCTTTCCCTGTGTTCATTCTTACAAGTTATCTCTGTGACCCTATTCGATACATACTTCCCCTGACTGTTATGTTTATGATGCAGTCTATGTACCCTTACTAATCATTTTCACAGCCTTTTGATCAGGAGGTCTGAAACAGGTTTCCACAATACTGAGCACTATATACACCGTCATGTAATGTGTTGGAAATATATATATATTGCTATATTAATAACCCTGGTAGTCATTGTAGCATTTTGTGCAAACACGCAGACCTAGTTTGCCTGTAGGTAAACAGGTTTACATCTTCTGCTGTCCATGTTGCTTTACATGATTTCTTGCCCGGCAAAACTGTTACTAGCCCAAAACTGTGTTTGTTTACATTTAAACATGGAGCATAGCATGAATATATAATGAGAGCTGCTGCTCACTGCACAAACATGTACACTCCATGTAGTCTTTGTGCTAAGCCTACAGGGAGTTTATTGAATCCCCAGGCATGTCATAATCTACATATTTGACATATTTCTTGAGTTTGAGACATCTTCTTAGGGTATTCCTAAACAAAATTATATTGTTAGGGATGGTTTATGTTTATAAAAATATTTTGAATGCTTTAAAGTAATTAATTCTGCAACTTCTTCCTGTCATAATATCACCTGTCACAAGGAAAACATTTCAGGAAACAAGAAATCACTCCATCCTAGAGTAGTCTGTACTGATAATGCTTTGGTTTCAGCTTATGTTTTTATGTATTACACCTTTTCTTTGTAGTAAAAGAAGGTCTAGAAGACAGAATTGTATGTTAAATGAAAATCCATATTTTAAGCATTTCTCAGTTGATTATTTATCTCTAAGGTTGTGTGATGTATAACAATGCATGGATAACATAAACAGAACATCATTTTTATATCCATGCTTTCTTGCAATGTCCACAACATCTTTTTCCCATCAAATTACATTACTTCTCCTGGCCTCTCCTTTGTGATAGAATATCAAAAATAGATCTGTTTTGGCAGAAAAAAAAGCTATATTTTGGGAACAGACATGACTAAAACCAAGAAGGAAACCGATGCATTGAAAGAAAAGAAAAAAAAAAATTCTTCAAACATCAGTCAGCAACATTGTATTGATACTCATAAAAACCATACCTGATTATTTCATACATTAGTTAACATTAATTATTTTTGAGAGTTCCATATGGTCCTTGCTGCCCAGCCACACATTTTATTATTGGCCATAGGCACTAAAACTAATTCTTTCTCACGTTTTGAAATTGCTCAATGTAGCATTTAAGTTTTATCTGTTTGCTGTGCTTGCTGAGATTATTGTTAGGTATTGTGTAACAATATGCAGTACAGCAGGATTATTTTCTTTTAACTCTGAAACATGGGCATTACCACCAACAATGGGTGTAGTCTTTTCTTCCTAAGTCTCTGGCTATATCTAGAAATCTTCTGGACTAATTTTTATATAACTATTCCAATGGACTTGAGCCAGTGGAGGACTACGGAACTTCTTTATTAGAAAACATATGGTTAGGTAAAATGGCATTCTGTTTTATCCCATTCTTTTCCATATTTCCTCTCAAGTGTGCCTGCTTCAAACTGAAAGGATCTGTCACATACTCATTTTTAGTATATTTACTAAAGCATCAATGGTAAATTATGAATCATCAATTTATCAAAAGAAATTATTGTAGGCATGATTAAACAGCAATTAATCATGCCCTGAGTTGTCTAGTTAAAGATGTTAACAAGTGCTCCACATTTTGCCCATTTGCTCTCATAATGATAGGTAGAGTTTCTCAATTTGGAGACAGATGGTTTAGAGTTATGCTATTTATAGCTGTTCTTAACATAAATTTCAAATTGTAGTTAAACATTTTATTTATTCTTCATTGACCAGGTTAATCCCCATTAGGATAACAGCTTCTTTTTCAGGGGAGACCCAAGGTGTTATTTATATTACAATGAGAAATTTGGTCATGGCACAGGGGAAAATCCTCTACTCTATTTGATTGGTGCTGTGGGATCTTTTATATCAATTTCAGCTAACACCAACTCAGGCAGATGTGGCCTTGGTTTAACATCTCATCGAAAAGATGACACACTTAGGAGGGCAGCCCCCCACTTATGCTGCACTGCAGTGTCTGCAATTCTTCACCCTAGTGTGGCAATAGAACCCACAGTCTTCTGCACCAAACTGTGAGTTTGCTACTTGTTGCTGCACTGACATGACTGTGTTTGAAGATGGTGCACAGAAATACAGAGCTGTCTGATTTTAAAAATTCACTCTCCCACTCACTGTATTTTCTCTATTGGACCATTTATCTAACATTCCCTTAATTATGTCTCCTAACTCCTGCCAGTTAGTCATCTTAATTTCTTCTACTGGTGAACATATTTTCCATTCTTTATAATTCTTTTTACATAAACAGTGCCTGTTGATTGGTTAAATCTTTTTTTTGCATTCTCACTCTAAACAGCATATCTACTATGACATTAATCCAAGCCAGAAATCAGTTACTTTCCACATTGGATTAACTTCTTTGAAATGTGTGACATAGTCCAAAATCATATATATATATATATATATATATATATATATATATATATATATATATATATATATCTGTGCCCTTTTGTAGTTTTAACTATGCCCATGACTATCCACTCAAACGCAACTCCAGGAGTGGGCATTGGGATTAGGAGGCTCCTAAAGCAAGGGTTTTGGGTCTATTTTCTGAGAGACAGACCAGGTAAACAATGGTTTTCAATTGCTGAGGGGAAACAATAGCCAATTAATTTGGATAAAGGTGTTTCCTTACACTTTCTATACCTAAATATCCTACAAGTATATTTTTTCACTATTTCTATTGCAACCATGCACTTCATAAAGAATAAAAATATATTATCTCAGCCCATCAATTCTGATCACAATACATTACTTGCATCCATATATTTTTGTGATGATATGAGGTATTGCCAGCTATGCCAAGAGAAGTAGGGCAGTGGATGTGTAGCATATGCCAGCATAGCTAGCTGGAGTTTTGAAAATAATTATATGTCATTTGTATATCAAACTGATTTGTACAGGTGCTTGTGTTGCAAATGTATTTGTAAAGCTGCTTGTGTTAAAAAATGTACCAACAGTGGGTCTTGCAAGACAGAAAAAAAGAACTACATGTGCATGTCAGACTGTATTACAACTGTTGAAGTTAATATTGTAACAGAAGATACTGGAAGAGAGGAGGTTAATCTCAGTCCAGTTAACTTTGAAAAATAGTCTGAAATTAAATTACCTGGTAGGCCATAACGATTGTATATTACAGTTCTGATTGCAGTCATAGAAGAAATGTCTGTAAAAACAATGACTAGTTATCCTGCTGTGCTGTCCTTAGCAGTGAACTAATTGTTACCCTGGAAGGGTTGAAATGTAGAATTGGTTTTATGGCTTTCAGATGCTATAACTCATCTTAGCAAAGCTCTGTCTGTATGTATGGTAACATATATGTGCGAGATTCTGGTTCAGTTTCTAGTAACAGGGGTAGTATGGGAACCAAATGTCAGATGACCAGATGTATGTGATGTCATTCTGTAATCCAGCACTGAAATGAGGTTTTAATACTAGATGAGACAGAAGTCTCTGAGCAGTCTGTTTTTTGAAACTGGACAAAGAAGGAAAACCATTCACCTATTTCATCTTGCCTTTCTTTAGTAAGCAACCCAGGAATAGTAATTCTTTAGATAAGTCAGGAAAATATAGTGAGATTAGTTAAGTACTGTTTTTCTCTATCTGTGTGAATCTATTCATAAGTTCATAGGTGTGTACTAGGCTAATGGCCCTGGAGCCTTTACAAGCCTAGCCCATAGAAATGCCATGGCATTGTGCCAACCGACTTTAGTTCCCAGTGCCTCTATCAAGTAGAGCCACTGGAGTGATACCTGGGAAGAACTTTCTAGTTCCCATCAACTCATCAAGATTTTTCTTGAAGTGGGCCAGTGAGGTGCTTTGCTTGACATGTATGGGAAGCCTATTCCAGAGCAATGGCAGTCTCTGGGTTATGAACCTGTCTCTCCAGTATGTTCTGTTGATTATGGTAATGAGGTTGAGGTCTCTGGAGTGTGTGGTAAGGAGGGATTGGGATTTCTTTAGAAGTAGCATTTCTAACAGAGCTGGGTCAGACATGGCTTTGTAAGCCAAGCAGAGATCACCTTTTAGTATACAGTATGAGACAGAGAATAGCTGAAGGTTTTTGAGTCTGTTCATGTAGGACATATGTTTAAAGCTTAGGATCCTCTTCGTGAAGTACTTTTGTGGCCTTTCCAGCTATTGCATGTGTCCAGTGAGGTACATGCCAAATGGGGGTCTATATTATATTCTCAAAACCCGACAATGTCGAATCTGACATTGTCGACACGAGAATATCGAATGCTCAGAATCTCGAGCGTGTAAACGGAAATCTCTGTAAGGGGAGATTTCCATTTACTGCAATGTAGTGCGGTCTCGGAGTTGGTATATTTAATTGGTGTGGGGTGTGGGGGGTGCAGGGGAGCTAGCCTTCCTGATTAAACCCATTAGGCTACTTTTTCTTTTTTTGTTGTTGTTTTTTTATAAGGTCAACTTTTGAAGACATTGACCATATGGTATCAACCATATGTTGTTCAATGTTTTCAACCGTCCATCTTATAATATAGACCCCCAAATGGGGCATTATACTTTATGACTGGCCTAATGAGGGAAGAGCAGAGAGAAATGATGACCTCTTTCTTCCTGGATGCAAAACCCTTGGTAATGAGATGTGCTACATAGAAGGACTTTCTGACCACAGTGGCAATGTGGTAGTCGAAGGAGAAGTTGCTGTTAACATTTGTCCCCAGATCTCTATGACACCTTCAGTGTTCAGTGAGCTATCATCAATGTGGTAATTAGTGGGAAGTGAGTTTTTCCCAAAGGGGTTGATGACGTATTTTTTGGCATTAAGCTTAAGGCCATAGTTTCAACACCAGTCACTGGTCTCAGTCAGGCCTTTCTGCAGGATGTCTACATCACTTGGGGAGTTAATAATGGCTCCCAGCTTACAGTCATTTGCAAACTTGGTCAGCCAGCATCCCTCTGTGTTGGCCTGGACTTCTGAGAAGCAGATGCCAAACAGGAGAGGACCCAGGACCGATCCCTGTGGGACTCAACTCATGACTGGTTGGCAGTCTGACTTGGAGTCCTCTACTTTCACACTGTGGGTTCTATCTGTGATTCATGTGTGTTATGTTTTTATTGTATCCGCTTTATTTTCTGAAAAAAAAAAAAAAAAAAAAAAAAAAAAAAAACTTGTTTTCCCACCTTTCCAAGCTAGTTTAGTCCAGTATTAAGGTTAGTGCTGAATTCAAGGCTGTGTTACAAGTTCCTGTGTTTGCCCATACCTTACTTGGATAGAAGGATGTTTCTCTGTTAACTGTGAGAGAGGGAGATTTGAGCAGCCTATCTGTCCCTGAAGGAGTGGTTTCAGCCCAGAAATAAGTATTTTATTAGCAATTTTGGGCTCATTTCTATCTCTTTCATTTCCCTACTATAAAACCACATTTGCAAGGTTTTGTGCTAGTATACAGCTCAGCAAGCTCCTGCCTGGTGCCCTGCAGAGTTCTACAGCAGCAGAGAGACAAAAGAAAGACTTTGGAGTGATTAAGTATAATTTTCTGCATTTTCTTGCTGCCTTTAGCTAATTTTGCCTAAAACACCAATTTTCTAGAGTTTCTGTGGTTTAAAAAGCTTGTTTCAGCTACATATTAGACTTATTTTACTGCCTGCACTTTAACAAAGTTGTTTTTGTTTTTAAATTATCTGATTAACAGTTGTAGGCTACACACCCAAGTGTGATAGCAATTTCTATGCATTTAAAGTGTTTTTTTTATTGTATCTGCTTTATTTTCTGAAAAAAACAAAAAAACAAACAAAAAAATATGTGTTTTCCCGCCTTTCTAATCTAGTTTAGTCCAGTTTTCAGATTAGTGCTGAATTCAGGGCTGTGTTACAAGTTTCTGTGTTTGCCCATACCTTACTTGGATAAAAGGAAGTTTCTCTGTTCACTGTGAGAAAGGGAGCTTTGAGCAGCCTATCTGTCCCTGGAGGAGTGGTTTCACCCCAGTAATTAGTAGTTTATTGGCCATTATGGACTAATTTCTATCTCTTTCATTTACCTGCTATAAAACCCGCATTTGCACGGTTTTGCACACCGGACAGCACCAGTTAGCTAGGGCATAACTATTCCCGGCTCCACAAAGTCTACTCTTCAATTTTTTCCCCTTGGAACTAGACAAACTTTCAACTTAAGCACTGAAATCATTCACTTCTCATCCCTGCACTTGCCCAAAACTCATAGCAAGCACTAATAAACCTTAGCACTACACCCCCCTATACTGTAGAGAAGGACAAGGCTCTCTATTCGACCTTACCAGCCAATCAGTAAAACAGTTCACTGTACCTATCCAGGCATGTCCAAAGGGCAGTTTCAGGTGTACTCTCCAGTCCAACTGGTGAATCTGGGAATTTTCAGGCAATGTTACAATTGCCTCATGTACACAGACAACCCTCTCCTCCTTCCACCAAACACTAATACATGTGAGAGATGCAATTATACAGCCAAACTGGAGGCTAAGCTCTCTCAACCCAAGACTGGACTAGGCAGTCAAGAGGAGAAGGGAATTACTTGCATCACACCACCAGTCCCACATAGACCTATGAAACCAGCACTGGCAAAAACACACATAAATACACTAAAACATACTCGGAGGCTCTAAATAAAAATCTGCAAAAGCAACAGAGACCTCCAAAGCAGACATCCAAAAAACCTCCACCACCTAACACAAACCATGAAACACATACTTCACAAAACCAGTGTGCCACACAATCACAGCCCTTAAGGCAAAATAACATACCCAACACATTAGTAATAGGTGACTCTATAGTCAGGCACACTGACGTCCCACTCACTAGGCTGAACAAGGAGACGGTTACTATTTGTTGCCTGTCAGCTGCCAGGATCCGCCACATAACACAAGCACTCAGATCACTCCAGAACAAGTACAAATATGACTCTGTCACTGTCCATGTTGGTGTGAATGACCTGAGCCCTACCGCCCTAGACTACATGAAAAGAGACATGGAGGAGCTCTCTGGTCACGTGGCCCAGGCTGGTATGACCCTGACCCTGAGTAGTATCCTGCCCTCACCAAGAATGATACCATGGTATAGAGAAAATATTATCAATTTCAACAATTGGCTAAGCTTCTGGTGTCATTCAAAGAGGATCCAGTGTCTGTCAGCCTGGGATGACATGCTCGACAAGCCACGCTGCTTTGCTAGAGATGGCTTGCACCTGTCACCCTTAGGCTTTTGAATAATGGCCAAGGCTCTAGCAACCCCCATAGTGCCATTTTTAGGCAAGGCTCAAAAGACAAATCCACCACTGTAAATAGCACTAGTAACAAAAAACTGAGGGTAATGCTGCTCAATGCCAGAAGTCTAAACCTCAAAATGCATGCACTCGAGGCACTCCTCAGTATGGAGAAAATAGATATATGTGCAGTAACAGAAACCTGGTTTAAGGCTCCAGAGAGCACCCCAGCACTACCAGGCTACAACTCATACCATACATTTCAGCCACAAAACCCGGACCAAAATACAAAAGGCAGAGGAGTATCCATATTCATTAAGGATACCCACACCTCCAGGTTAGTGGCACAGCACGATGCTTCAGAGATCATCCATGTGCAACTAACAATGGGCAAAACTGCTATTCAAATTATAGCTTGCTACAGATCACCCACCATGTCCCAGGACCCCCACTCCACATTCCTGGAAACACTGGGAAACATAAAGGTCCCACCAAACACCCTGATATTGGTTGATTTCAATTATCCATACATTAACTGGGAGAACTACTCAAGTACAAACTCCCTGGCCCGACATTTCCTAGAATTTATAAACTCAAATGCCCTGGATCAACTGGTTAACACCCCCACCAGAGGTGACAATATATTGGACCTGGTCATCACCAACATGGGCGACCAGTGTTCCACACCGGAGTTCAACCCCTTGCTGATTAGATCTGACCATAAACTAATCACTCTGAATATCCACATTCTGCCACCACCCCTGTCAAAGAAACCACTGTGAAAAACTTTTCAAAAGCAAACTTCACATTACTTAAGACTGAGGTGGGAAGTTTCAAAGCCCCCATGCTAAAGGATAGTGCTTTCCAAGCTGCAAAATCCTTTACTAATGCTCTCTACGGGCACCTACAAGAATGCATGGATCATGCTATCCCAAACAAAACCAAGACTCACTCCTCCAAGAAAAGGAAACTAGTCTGGTGGATCCCTGCCATAAACAAGCTATACAATAGCAGGAGGAAACTAGTACAGAAAAGAGTAAAATCCCAAGAAGGGAAGACATCCCTGATCGGTATCAGCAAGAAACTATGTTCCCTCATAAAATCATCCAAGGCTAGCTTCGAAAGAAAAATTACCATGGACTCCAATGATAACCACAAGGCATTCTTTAGCTATGTCAAGAATCTAAGTGGCAATTTTCAGATCTGCTCGGAGTTAGTGCAGAATGGCACAAAATACACTCAACTGATTGATATAGCCAACATCCTGGCAGACAGGTTCAGTGCAAACTTCACCCCCCTCTCACCCCCAAAAGGGCCCATAACTATACCAGAAGAATGTAGAGCCCCTGAAATCACAGACACTCAGGTTAAAACAGCCCTCTCCAAAGCCAAAAACACAGCATCAATGGGACCGGACAGTGTCCCAGGCTGTGTCCTACATGAGCTCAAAGATGAACTAACTTCTCACCTAAACACACTGTTTAAACTGAGCCTATCCACAGGCTATGTGCCCACAGAGTGGTGCACAGCAACAGTTATTCTGCTCCACAGAGGTAGAGCCACAATAGACCCCGGGAACTATCGCCCTATAAGCCTGACTAGCTTTATCTGCAAAGCTATGGAGCGCATCATCATGTATCTCATTAACAGAGACATTGGAAACCTCCAAACACTGGACCCAACCCAGTTTGGCTTTGTTAAGGGCAGAGCATGCCTCCTAAACCTGGTAGACTTCTTTGAGACAGTTACCAAGGCTATAGATGAGGGAAAGGTGGTCCACACAGCCTATCTAGACCTCACAAAGGCCTTCAACACCATTCCCAACTCAGGTATTATAGACAAGCTCACCAGCCTGAACATAAACCCCACGTCATGAGATGGGTTGCCAACTTGCTCATGGACAGAACCCACATGGTAAGTGTTGCAGGAGCTAGGTCTGACTCTAAACCGGTTACAAGTGGCATTCCCCAGGGCTCAGTCCTAGGACCCCTCCTGTTTGGCATATACTTCTCAGAGGTACAGGCAAGCACAGGAGGACTATGGCTCACCAAGTTCACAGATGACTGCAAACTAGGGGCTATAATTGACTCTCCAGCTGACACAAACATCCTCCAAACGGGTCTCACTGAGACAGATACCTGGTGTCAAAACCATGGTCTCAAGCTAAATGCCAAAACGTGTATAGTCATCCCTTTTGGAAAAAATAAAGTACCCACAAACTACCACATAGGTGGTAGCCCACTAAATATGGAAGACGTAATAAGGGATCTGGGGACCCAAGTAGATAGTAATCTCTCCTTTGAAAATCACATTGCCAAAGTGGTTAGAAAATTCTTCTATGTGGCCCACCTAATCACAAAATGGTTTGCATCCAGATCAAAAGAGGACATTGGGCCCCTCTACAGATCACTCATCAGACCCATCATAGAGTACAATTCACCATTTGGGATGTACCTTACAAGACACCTGCAACAACTGGAAAGACCACAAAAGTTCCTCACTAAGAGGATCACTGGCCTCAAGCAGATGCCCTATGCAGCTTGACTGAAGAAACTCCAGCTGTACTTGGTTGCATACCGCCTACTCAGAGGTGATCTCTGCCTGACATGCAAGGCCATGTCCATCCCAGAATTGATGGACATGCTCCACCTAAAGAAAACCATATCTCCTCAAGCCACATACTCCAGGGATCTAAACCTCACCACAACAATAAATAGGATGTACTGGAGGGATAGATTCCTGTCCCAGAGACTTCCCATGCTCTGGAACAAGATTCCAATCTACATTAGGCAGAGCTCCTCGCTAACCCTCTTCAAGAGAAACCCTGACGAGTGGATGGGAAACAGAAAGTTTACCCCAAGGATCACTTCAATGGCTCTGCTGGACAGAGGCACAGGGAACTAATCTAAGGGGGCGGCGAAAGCCAGGACATTCCAGCTAGGCTTATATATAGCCTAGTACCTGCCTATGAACCTATCAACCTATATATCCTGTGATTGAAACACTGGTGTTTTTTGTAAATAGAAATTCAGTATTTTCATGTTCTTTTATTATTTATTATTAAATACATTTAAACTTTTCATTGTGGTTGGTCCTTTACATAATACTTTAACCTTTGACAGTACTTATATTTATTTGGTGACACTGTGGCCACTCCTGGATGCTTTACTGCATTGGGCAAACACTACCTAATGTATTAATATTAATTTTGCTCAGTATAAATGGGTACATTTGTAAGAATTTAGAATAGCTGACTTTGGAGTGTCCTGGTGGCAGTATCTACCTTATAGTCTAGGCATAGGGTCATAGCTAGTAAATCTGTGCCAGCCTATCCCGCGCGTGTGTGTGTGTGTGTGTGTGTGTGTGTGTGTGTGTGTGTGTGTGTGTGTGTGCGTGCGTGCGTGTGTGTGTGTGTGTGTGTGTGTGTGTGTGTGTGTGTGTGTGTGCAAATCAAATCTCAAAGAGTGCATGTGTCAGCTACTTGGAGAAGGGAACTACAGCACTGGTTTCACAGAGAGGGTAGTAGAGGACTTGGCCTGGGACACTTGGCTGAGTACTCAACTCTATAGCTGTTCCAGTAGGGAGCTTTATTGGGCCCTGGACAGAGACAGAGAGAGAGAGGCAAACCCAGACCCTGGACTGAGTGTGTTTCCTGTGTGCTCTTAAGGGAATCTGTGCTTGGTGCAAAGAACTGCATCTGGAAATACTGTATGCATCAATCTTTGTTCCAAGTGAATGTCCCTCACCAGTGTCAGTGATGAGGATTCAGGCTCCTTGATTACTGGCCCTGAGAAGGGGTGTCACAATCTTAATAAACAAACCTGATGTTTTTGTTTTTATTGTTAGTGCAAAGCACTATCCACATATCACAATGCATGGCTTACATAAACACAACATAATTTTTATATCCATACTTTCTTGCAGCGTCCACTAAAACATTTTCTCCCCGAAAGATTATGCTACTTTTCCTGGCCTCTTTTTGCCACCATCCTTCTCTCTTAATTATTTCACCCATGTTCTGTTACCTTCACTAGTTAATACTCACTTTTCCCACTGTTCATTCCTTTCTTCCTTGACACTACCAATACCCCATTTTTTCATCTATACGTAATTTTCTTTTTTAATGATCTTAACATTAGTAACATCTTACTTATGTCCCCTGCTTTTCATCCAGTCCAAAAAATATCACTCATCCCTCCTCACCTTTGTATTGTACAGCTTACTCCATGTTGCTTTCCATTCTGCCATTCTTTCTGCAACACCTTACCCTGTGCACACACACATATATGTATATGTATATGTACATGTATATGTATATGTGGGTCTATCTGAGATAATTGAAATCTCAGTAGACTGAAATTCATAACTAGTACCAAGACCACAAACATGAAGGTTCGCATAAATGAAATGTCACAATACCGATGTTCAGAAGACTGAATGTCTGAATGTCCAAAGTCCAAGCTTAGCGGAACAGGAATTCCACTCATATGCACAGTTTATTGCAATCTCAGAGTTGGTATCTTTAATTAACAGGGGGTTTGGGGGACACAGCTCCACATGGGGGGTGCAGGGGGCGTAGCATCCCTGCAAAAACATAAGAAAATGAAAGGAGACAGAGTGCCAACAATACCACCAATAACTAATGCTAATTCCAGCACAAACGGGCACAGCAACCAAACCAAATAACAAAATGCCTATGACACCACTATTTATTTCAAACAAATTAATGCTTCACAAATGAAAAAAAAAATGGATGAACATCTGAGGAAGTCTGTTAAAAAGAAGGATGAACATCTGAAGAAGTCTGTTAAAAAGGACAAAAACACATTTTATTTGTGGAGCATTAATGTGTTTCAAATAAAGAGTGGTGTCATAGGCATTTTGTCATTTGGTTTGGTTGCTGTACCCTGTCATGCTCCTACAAAAATTTTATAGTTTAAGCTACATAGTTAAGTTTGTTTAATTTAAGTGTTAGTTATGAATATTCATGTCGGTGCTATAGAGACCATCATGAA